>NW_006921680.1:1611136-1618489 GCF_000298275.1 Orycteropus afer afer | reverse complement strand
ATGGGGAGGAAGTGGGAGGGGAGCTGTTGCATTGTGGTAAACTGTGGTCAATGACATGCGACAAAGTATATGTGAACTGCTGTAGGGAAAGTGAATTTGCTCTGTAAATCTTCACCCAAATCACAATAAATAATTTAAAAAAATTAGATTTTATGCACTGAATGCTAATGACTAATGACCAGACAAATTGTGGGATGACATCAAGGACATCATATATGAAGAATGCAAAAGGTTATTAAAAAGACAGGAAAGAAAGGAAAGACCATAATGGATGTCAGAAGAGACTCTGACACTTGCTCTTGGATGTAGAGTAGCTAAAGCAACAGAAGAAATGATTAAGTAAAAGATCTGAACAGAAGATTTCAAAGATCAGCTGGAGAAGACAAAGTAAAGTACTATCGTGAAATATGCAAGGATCTGGAGTCAGAAAACCAGAAAGGAAGAACAAGCTCAGAAATTCTCAAGCTGGAAGAAATGAAGAAAAAAAATTCAAGTTTCTAGTTGCAACATTGAAGGATTCTATGGTAGCTTGGGTGGCATAGTGCCTAAAGCATTTGACTGCTAACCAGAAGGCTGATGGTTCATACCCACCAGCCACTTCTCAGAAGGAAGATTGGGCAATCTACTTCCATAGAGATACCACCTCAGAAACCCAAGGAGGGGTCAATATGAGTCAGGATTGACTCGATAGCAGTGAGTTTGGTTTTTTGGTTTTTATGGGCAAAATATTAAATGATGCAGGGAGCATCAAAGGAGGATGGAAGGAATACACAGAGTCATGTACCAAAAAGAATTATTTGACATTCAGCCATTTCAGGAGGTAGCATATGATCAAGAATCTGTCATATTGAAGGAAGAAGTCCAAGCTGCACTGAAAGCACTGATGAAAAACTAGGCTCCAATTGAGATGATTCAACAAATGGATGCAATGCTGGAAGTGTTCACTCATTTATGGCAAGAAATTTTCAAGACAATTACTTAGCCAATATGAAGTGATCCATATTTGTGCTCATTCCAAAGAAAGGTGGTCCAACTGAATGTGGAAATTATCGAAGAATATAATTAATAGCACATGCAAATGAAATTTTGCTGAAGGTAATTTAAAAAATGGTTAGCAGCAGTATATCTACAGGGAACTGCCTGGAATTCAAGCAAGATTCAGAAGTGGGCATGGAACTAGGGATATCATTACTGAGGTCAGACTGATCTTGGCTGAAAGCAAAGAATACCAGAAAGATATTTACCTGTGTTTTATTTACTATGCAAAGGCATTTGACTGTGTGGATATAACAAATTATGAATAACATTGCAAAGGATAGAAATTCCAGAACACTTAATTGTGCTGATGGGAAACCTGTACATAGACCAAGAGGCAGTTGTTTCAACAGAACAAAGGGATACAGTGTTGTTTAAAATTGGAAAAGTGTGCATCAGTTTTGCACCCTTTCACCATACTTATTTAATCTGTACGCTAAGCAAATAATCCAAGAAGAAAAATGTGGTATCAGGAATGAGAGAAGACTCATTAACAACCTGAGATACGCAGATGACACAATCTTGCTTACCAAAAGTGAAGGGGACTTTCTTTGAAGATCAAAGACTACAGTCTTCAGTGTGGATTACACCTCAACATAAAGAAAATAAAAATCCTCACAACTGGACCAATGAGCAACATCATGATAAAATGGAGAAAATATTGAAGTTGTCACGGATTTCATTTTACTTGGATTCACAGTCAACACCTATGGAAGCAACAGTGAAGAAATCAATAGATGTATTGCATTGGGCAAATCTGTTGCAAAAGACTTCTTCAAGGGTTAAAAAGCAAAGATGTCACTTAGAGGAACTGAGGTATGCTTGACCTAAGCCATGGTATTTTCAGTTGCTTTGTATACCTGTAAAAGATGGACAATGAATAAGGAAGACAAAACAAGAACTGATGCATTTGATTTACAGTGTTGGCGAAAAATACTGAATATACCACAGACTGTCAGACAAACCAACAAAACTGTTGTGGAAGATGTCCAACCAGAATGCTCCTTTATAAGCAAGGATGGGAAGACTTCATCTCACATGCTTTGGATATATTATCAGGAGGTACCAGTCCCTATGGTAGAACATCATGCTTGGTGAAGTAGAGGGTCAATGAAAAATAGAAAGCCCCTCAAAGAGATGGATTGACATTGACAATGGGCTCAAAGATAGCAATGATTGTGAGGATGCCACAAGATCAGGCAGTGTTTGGTCTCTTTTATATACAACTAACTGAACTGCACATCAACAACAACAATCTTTAGGGAAGCAAATTGCCAGACCTTTCTTCCATAGCTCTGCTGGGGTGGGTTTGAGCTACTTACCTATAAGTTAGCAGCAGATTGTAAACAACTTTTGCCACCCAGAGACTGGTTAATTGGCTTATAACTAAATAAATATTTCCTAATGTTTTGCCAAGATCCTAAAGTTCCTGACATTAGAGACACTCCTTTGGGTTAGGGCTTTGTCTCTTTAAGATAACCATTTACAAATATGTATAAATAAGTGCAAAAAAAAAAACCTTTTATAAATCAGTACAAATTGCAATCTACTTCTGTAGTGATAGTGCCTCGGAAACCCAAAGAGGGGTCGCTATGAGTTGGATCCAACTCGACGACAGTGAGTTTGGTTTTGTTTGTACTTTAATCCATTAGTTTGTTACAATTTTAAAGGCAGATCTCTAGGGGAAAAACATAACCGTTTTTTATTAGGAACAAGAAGGAAGAATGTAGGAACCACTTTTCTTCCATCACATATCACATCTGATTCAACCTCTGCTTTGAAAGAGTTATGTATAAAATGGTAAGGTGTAATTTATTTATTGAAGAATTCTATTGTTCTCAATCCCATCCAGATTGAAATGTGTACCAGATTTTTGTGAGCCAAACTCCTTTTCTCTTAACTGTTCATATCAATTTAGTCAGAGTGCAATAGATAAATCTCAACTATGAGCAGTAATTTTATTTTACAAAATAGTGCTGGAGAAGATATAGAAATAAACTTTGTTTCTTAAGACCTGCCCAGGTCAAAAACAACCAGAAAAATATAATTTTATATCTTATTTGACACTTCTGTTTTCACTTATATGGTCTGTCCTCTGAACTATAGTTACAGCTATATTAAAATCTGTTAATATAAAAATTTTCAGGAAATAATAATTGACTTTGAATACAAAGGACGCTACTGAAAAGTGATTAATTCCACTTTTGATAGATTGTCTCTAACAACAGTAGTATATGAATTGGCTATTATGTTCAAGTAAAAAAATCAAAATGTCAAAAAAAAAAAAAAAAACCCCACACAAACCTTCAACCTATTAATTTAGCATAACTGATGAAATAAGGGAGTCCCTGGGTGGTGAATTAGTTTATGTACTCAGCTATTAAAGGAAAAATAGGAGAGGTTCAAGTCTATCCAGAGACACTTCAAAAGAAAGACCGAGCAATCTACTTCAGAAAAATCAGCCATTGAAAATCATATGGAGCGCAGTTCCACTCTGACATCCCTGAGGTCACCATGAGTCAGAGTCAACTCGACAGCCAATGGTTTGGATGAAACAAAGGATTGAACATCCTCTGAGTTTTGATATATGAAGGTTTCATTATTGTTCAGTTCTAAGTGTGATCTGATTTCCATTATGATTTGCTCTGTGATCCATGAGTTTTCAGAAGTATGTCTTTCTAAAAGTTTTAAATGTAGTGGATATTTTTAGCTACTTTATTACTGATTTCTTATTTACGAA
Source organism: Orycteropus afer afer (assembly GCF_000298275.1). Lineage (NCBI taxonomy): Eukaryota > Metazoa > Chordata > Mammalia > Tubulidentata > Orycteropodidae > Orycteropus > Orycteropus afer. Next base: position 1,614,714 of record NW_006921680.1, on the reverse strand, counting down.
GGAGCTCTGGTGGTGTAGTACCTAAGGCACTAGACTGCTAACCAGAAGGCTGGCAGTTCAAACCCACCAGCCACTCCTCAGAAGGAAGGTTGGGCAAATCTAGTTCTGTAGTGATACCGCCTCGGAAACCCAAGGAGGGATCACTATGAGTTGGGTCTGACTCATTCGCAGTGAAATTGGTTTCTTTTTAGTGGTCAAAGAACGTAGTCTGTGTGATACCAGTTTTTTCACACTTTTTGGAATTTTATCTATTGTATAGTATATCACATATTTTGTGAATTTCCATGCATGATTAAAAGGAAAAAAAAAGGCCAGCTGATAGTGATTTCTTATGCAAGGCATTTAGGCAGTTAGAATGAGGCTACTCTAAAATTAATTCTCAGGGATAATATGAATTTGTTCTGCAAACCCAAATGCAGGCTGTTTTGTGATTGCAAATTCTCAGAGAAGTTTTTTTTTTTCAATCCACCTACTACAAAGATACTGGAAGTTTCTTTGCTGTTCTCTAGGAGGTGGGATGTTTCTCTTATTCATCTTTTCACTGAGAGTTTAGCCTTTTGAAGTCTTGGCTTTAGGTGAGTATCTCCTGTCAGACCCCTAGTACAGGTGGCTGGAGGCCCATGTGGCCAACAGACTAGTTAAGGAAACCAGGGATTGCAGATACATGGGCAGCTGGTATCCTCATCACCCCTTCACCTCTCTGGATTCCTGCTTTCACTGGTGTTTGCCCTCTGGGAATTTTCCTTACTTTCTAGCAGCTCAGCAATTAATTTTAAATACATACATACAAATATCTATGTGTGTGTATATGTATGTGTGTGTGTGTATGTATGTAGCCCTTCAAGTTGATTCTGACTCATGGTCATCCTGTTTGTTTCACAGGAGAACTGGGTTCCGTAGCGAGTGTTTCAAAGGCTCTGAATTTTCAGAAGTAGATCTCCAGGCCTTTCATCCAAGGCACTTCTGGGTAGATTTGAACCACCAACTTTTCAGTTAATAGCCGGGTAGTTAATTGATTGCACCATCCAGGGACTCCCCAAAATGTATTCATATTTATCTCCTTTGTTATTTGTTTTCTGTGGTGTGCCATTGAACATGACTAGTCCACAAAACTCGTTTAAACTCTTTGAAAGGCCAAAAGAGGCTCTGAGAATCATGATGTTAATAGAAACAAAGGAACTGTGGGCTCCTGAAGGATCTGTATGTAACTAGTGATCCAGAGTAGGATTATTCAACCTTCTTGTCCGTGACCCACAGGAAGAATTCTTTAATCCAGCCACCCATACATGTGTGTGTGTGTGTTTAAACACAACCACATTCACAGTACCATGATACCCTTACTACCTGTGATGAATTTCGATATTTTTCTATTCTATTTTATTCATTTAAAAAAAATACTTGTTGTAACCTACTAAATTAATTTCATAACTTTCATGGTACTTGAAAAATGCTTCTCTAGATCCTGAACACTGCCTCTTAACATACTATAGAGATCCTCCAGATGGGAGTATAGATAGGCATGCAGGTAGGGACACAGGTGGGAGGCCTTGCATAGTGGGACTGAGACACAATTTGATTTTATAACAGTGCAGCCCATCCCTGGCCCTAGGTGTGAGCAAGTCCTTTAGAATTTCCCCTTAAAATAACTGTTTTCAGTCTTTAAGGACCCGCTCAGAACAGAGCCAGGCAGATAGCTTACAGGAGTGAAGCTAGCCTAGTGTAAGAAAGGAATAGAATCTTTCCTAGTTTTCTTTCCTAGTTGTGTAGAGACATGGGTACAAAGAAGAAACGTTTCTGCACTCTAAGAAACCAGAGCTCAAGCATGACTATGAATGGCAGAGGCTGCTCAGTGTCAGAGTGGTAATCAGCAGGGCGTAGTGGAGCCGGAGTTCATGGAGAGCCACCCCCTCTGACAAGCAATTCAGTTCCTTCCTGAAAAGGGCATAGTGAGTGTTGTCACAGCTTCTGATTTGAAAAAACAAAAACCTCTGGTGTCCCCATTTTAAAAATGTACTGTTTCCCGATTTTTAAGAGTTGGCTCATTTTTTTTTTTCCTTTTTGCAAGTACCATGTGAACCAAACCATTCTGCAGGCAGAATATGGCCCTTGAGCTGACAGTCTGAGACCTTGGGACTAGATTACTCAATTTGGAACTCTTTATCCTGAGATCTTTTATTGATACTTGTTAACGTTTATGTTTTTAATTAGAAACTTTAATTTAATAATCTGGGGCAATGTTTTTTGTGGTTTTTATTTCCTCACATATAAAGTCTACTTGTCTCAGACAGTTTCTCTGCTGGAAATTACAGGTGAAAATGTCAGGTAAATGTGGCAGAAGTAAAGACTGTTGGTACAACGGATGCTCTAGTAACAAGGAGAAACAGTTTTCCTGTTATCACAACGAGGCACTTCTGTTCATAAACTATACCTACTTTGCATACAGAATTACATTCTTGCCTTACTCGTTGAAGCAAAATAGTCTATTTCTGTGCAGTGAAAAGATATTCTGTTCATTTCTCTCTGCAGCCCAAATGTCCACAGGATTTTCACCTCATAACATGTTGGAGTGTAAAACTCCCCAAGAGCTACAGAGATTTGCAGACCAAAAAATTCGTCCTGCCTCGGGTCCTCTGCGTGCCCGGTGTGCTGCTGAAATCGGTGCTCTCATTGAGCTCATCAAAGGCTGCTTTCCAGTGCCGGCCTCCCGCGTGATCCAGGTAACCTGAGCTCCACAATGCCCTGTCCAGGCTTTGCAGCCTTAAGGAAGGCATTTCCTTTCCCTTGGAGGTAACGCACACCAACTGGGCAAGGCCACATGTTCACAGGCTTTTTTGCATGGGGGGACCCCAGGCCTGGTAGGAGCCCTTTGAAATGCCAGGGCAGCTGCAGACTGGCGGAGCAGGCACTCAACCATGCAACAGCTGGAACCCATTAAAGATGGCAATTTTTGCCCGAAGGACTAAAGTGCCTTTACATTGGCAGGGCCAAGGACTTGGCTCACTTGACTGGCATTTGTAAAAGGATGCTTGAGGGAACTTAAGGCAAAAGAGGCGAACCTTTCCCCCAGGGCACAGTTTTATGCTGGAGCAACCTGCCTGTGGAAGTAATTAGGTGCTGTGCTGATGGGCTCCCTGTCAGTTTAATGACACTTCACTGAGTCCAAGAATGGTTGTCCACAGAGTCCAGAGCCATTCTTTAAAAATTTCCTTGAGGGAAAATGGCCTAATACAGGGAAGGGATCCAAACAAGAACAATGGTGTGGTTTCCCTCCTATTATTATTATTTTTAATGTCTGTACCCTCCTTCATAACATGCAACCTGTGTTTAAAACACAAAAAACAGAACTTTTTTTTTTTTTTAATTGTGATTTGGGTGAAATTTTATAGGGCAAATTCACTTTCCATACAACAGTTCACATACGCTTTGTCTCATGACATTGACTACAATTTATCCCAATGCAACAGCTCCCTCCCACTTCCTCCCAATAGTTACCTCTTCCCTGTGTCTATCACTCCTTGCACTCCTGCACCCTGAGCTGCCTCCCTGTGCATAAGCAGCCTTTCTTTCTCCCCTGATTG
>NW_006921680.1:1575856-1588520 GCF_000298275.1 Orycteropus afer afer | reverse complement strand
TGCATTGACCCATGTCACTTTAGTTTTTTATATTTCACTGTACATAAATTATATTTCAATAAAATGCATTAATAATAATAATAATAGGAGGGAAACCATACCATTGTTCTTGTTTGGATCCCTTCCCCATATTTAGGCCATTTTCCCTCAAGGAAATTTTTAAAGAATGGCTATGGAATCTGTGGACAACATTCTTGGAATCAGTGAAGTGTCATTAAGCTGACAGGGAGCCCATCAGCATAACACCTATCTGGTGGCGTAGTGCTTCAGCCGTTTGACTGCTAACCAGAAGGCTGGCTGTTCAAACCCACCAGCCACTCCTCAGAAGGAAGGTTGGGCAATCTACTTCCTAAAAACCCAAGGAGGGGTCACTATGAGTCGGATTTGACTCCATGGCAGTGACTTTGGTTTGCTTTGCTTTTTGACCTACACAGTTCTTGTTGGTTTGTTCCCCTATTTTCTCTAATAGTAAATGCTTCTCCCAATCCATGAACTACCCCTTCTGCCTTAAAGTACTCTGACCAACCTGCCATGTCGATGGGAATAAACAGGGCAGGCCAAGGAATTTAAAAATGCTACAAGCTATCTTACGTCAGCTCTCAACACAGGATTAGCTATTGGAAATCCTTATGAGATTGTAACTATTGGAAATCCTTATGAGATTGATTTCCAACAAATGGCAGACAGTTCAGAGCTTCAGAATATTTTCTAACTTCATGTGAAATTGCATGGTCACCTTACGTATCAGATTCTACCTTTGTTATTAGTTGCTTTACTTTTGTCTTATGGACACGATAGTTCCCAAATCATTCCATCAAGTTGCTGCTGTTGTCAGTTCCTACTCATGGCGACTCCATCTGTGTCAGAGTAGAATTGTGCTCCATAGCTGATTTTTCAGAAGCAGATTGCCAGGCTTTCCTCTGCAACATCTTGGACAGACTTGAACCTCCAACCTTCTGGTTAGCAGTTGAGCTCATTGTTTGTACCACCCAAAGGACTCCTCCCAAATCAATGTTGTTGTTGTTATGTGCCACCGAGTCAGATCTGATTCATAGCGACCCGTCCTTTGGTTTCCGAAGCGGTATCACTATGGAAGTAGATTGTCCAACCTTCCTTCCAAGGAGCAGCTGGTGGGTTTGAACCGCCAGCCTTCTGGTTAGCAGTCAAGTGCCTTAGGCACTACACTACCAGAGCTCCTCCCAAATCAACAGTGACTTGTTTATTTTACCACTAAAGAGCTTGTTTGAGAACTTGCTAAGGTTGCTGTTAAGTACTTAAAGTTTCTATTTATTTATTTATTTTTAAGTTTTTATTTTTATAAAATTATATTCAGCAAGAACTCTGAAGTAAATACTCATTAATTATAATTAGAGACTACTTTACTGAAATCATTGATGATATATTTAGAAACATTGAAAACTAACATCTACTAGAAACTTGAAACAGTTACTTATGTTTTTAACTTCAGTGGGTACAATGTATGTTTTATTACCTATACTTGGGGCTACCTGTGCCAGGAGGTCACTAAGAGCCTACTATGTGTGATGTTGGTCTGGGTACTGGGTACACAGTGGTGAATTTAATTTCTGTCCTCATGAATTTCTCATCATCAAGTGGCTTTTCAAGCGGGAAGAGTCTCAGAACTTCTAGCTGCAACTGTTCATAAGGATTTTCAGGTCTTTTCTGCAAATTCCACTTTCCTTTTCACAACTTGACCTAAGCTCTCAATAGAACACTATAAACTACAGTCTCCTCCTCCGGTTTTATTATTTGTTTGTTTGTTTTTAACTAGCTCATATATAAGCTGTGACACAATCTTAATTTACTCTAAAAAAAAAAAAAAATTACAGCTTGAAATCTGCACTTCCCTTAAGATTTGTTTAGGTTCCCCATATTGTATCCTTTGTCTTCACAGAGTGGCTCTTATATAAAGGGAACTGATACCCAAGGAAGCTCTGAGATTGACATAGTGTTGCTCAGTGATGTGTTTGCTGATGTGAACAACTACAAGAAACAACTGAGAGAAGGATTGAGTGCTCTGAGAAAAAACTTGAGGCAAACTTTACATGCGAACAGGTCTGAGTGAATATCACTGTATTTGTCTCTCTAAATTATTTTATCCGACAGGTGGGAAAGGCTACTAAAAATCATCGCTCTGCACAAAAGATCATTATTAAGTAATAATTATTTATGTATGGTAATGTTAAATTCTTAGAAGAAACCTGGAGAAGTTGCCTCAGAGGCAGACTTTCCTAACTAGACTTCCAATGAAATTTCACGAATTTGAGATCCTATGATTTAAGACTAATTATGTCTTCTCCAATGCACCTTTATTTAATTTCCATCCCCTTAGCTGAAATCTGACTCTGAGGAATGCAAACAGGAAGGGGTGGGAAAGGTGCCTTCAAGGACTGAGGAATGGTTGAGACTCGATAAACATTCCCTTCAGCGGAGTCTTTGGGTCTCTTGATGTGTCTTTCCTGACACTGCACACAATGTCTCTTAGCTCCAAATGTTGAACAATCAGGTTTGCATTTTGGAGAGTTCCAGAAATGAAAATGTTTTTATTTATTTTCCTATTTCATTTTTATATCTATTGCTATTTTTTTTTTCAGTTTAGTGAATTGTGGTTGTAGAAAAATGCAAATAGCTATGCTGTAAAGCGAATAAAACATTTTTCTTGAGAAAAACAGATGAAGCTATGTGCCACGTGAATTCCAAAATAAGATCTATGTTTTAAAACCGTGTATCAAAACTATTTATTAATTTAAATAATGAATTTATTCCCAAGACCTCCCTTCAGTGGAGTAGAACTAGTTGAATGTGTCTTCATAATGAAAAACACTACCTTCAGGAACACCAAACACCTACTAAATTGTGGTAGTTAGCAAAGAACGACAGATGAATGGCATGGCCCTGAATGTAATGAAGCATATTGGGACTGGAAAGGCAGAAAGGGAAATTATGGAGTTCAACACACAATCTCAACTCTGGACAGGAAAAGAAGAAGAAATAAAAAATAAATGAGAATATGTTTCATTTTTACTTATTTCTTCTTCAAATTTTTTCCCTGTTAAATTTGTAAACTATAGGGTACATTATACAATTGTAACTTTTTTCAAATCAGAGCAGTTAATATGCTCTAAGGACACATTAGTAATAAGAGTTAGTGTATACACTCTCCATGGTGACCTTACTTCGAATCAAAGTCTTTGCTCTTCACTGTTAGGTCCTTTTCCTGGACTCCCTACACTTTAAGGTTCACATTGCTGTTGTTGTTGTTATGTGCCGTTGAGTCAGACCCAACTCATAGCGACCCCTCCTTGAGATTCCGAGGCAGTATCACTACAGAAGTAGATTGCCCCATCTTCCTTCTGAGGAGTGGCTGGTGGGTTTGAACCGCCAGACTTCTGGTTAGCAGTCAAGTGCCCTTAGGCACTACGCGACCACAGCTGCTAAGGTTCACGTTAGAGAACCTCATAGACTTTCCCTCCTCTCTATCTCAGACTTTGTTCTCTTGGTTGTGCTTGTAGTTTTCACTTTGTTAGAGTTTTAGAATGAACTTTGGAGTGGAACTCATGAAAAACACACACACACACACACACACACAGCTTTGAAAAACTTGGTTCATTTGCTCTAATTGCTCTTGACTAGAAACAAGCAGACTGATTTTTTAACCTTCGTTAATTCTATTCTTTCAACTCATTAAAAATCTAATTTACTAGCTTTTAAAGTCGACAGGATTCCCAGGTAGCCACTATCTTTTCTTTTGAACCTATTAAACGCCAGTTCCTTTTCCCCTCCTCAGAGTGATTTTTCAAGGGGCTAATGGTTTGAATTCAATGCAGACTATATCATATCCCGTATTTTTGCAGTTCTGTTTTGTTGAATGACTTATATGGTAAAAAGGGAGCATAATTACAGAACAGTGGGAATTCAAGAGCAAAAGAGTGGGGAAGACTGTGAAGTAGGGAGAGGAGACTGATTGTCCAACAGTGTTAATTTCTAGTGCTATCTGTATACAACAGTCAGTTTTCTGGCTTTCTTCTTCCCTACTCAGAGCAGCCAAACCCATACCAAGATTCCTCTGAAAGGAAAATTGAATTAAAAATGGAAAAGAAACAGATATGTGAGTCTGACAGTTGTCTTGACTCCCACCCACTGAGAGAGTAAAGAAGTTTATTGTTTCAGTTGATACCTGGTTTTTGGTGATCTATTGTTTGTTGCTGTTATTTTTAAAGCTATTCAGTTACTTTATTTTGAAAGGTGGATGTGAGAAAAGCCTTTCTTTTCCTTTGGAACTAGTCCACATCTTAGCCTGCACAGTAACAGCAACTGCTCTGTGTTAGTCATTTTCTGGGCCCCACTTGTGAATGAACTCTCAGGAGGCATGCCCAGTAACCCCTAGAACTAGAAATCGTTTACACACCACGGGTACTGTGCTTCTCTCTTTATATACCAGTGTGTTTATTATTGAAACCACAATAGGACCACTCATTCTGAGCTTTTAAGGAGAGTGTTGTAAAATATGTCATGATTATAATTGGGCCTTCTGTCTATTATCTCTTGTTTAATAGTCCTTTGATTTAAAGGTCTTGAAAACAAGATTCTCCTGTTTCTTTATATTCTCAGGTCAGGTCATCATCGGGCTCTTCTCTGAGAAACCAAAACTGAACCCACTGCTGTTGAGTGGATTCTGACTCAGAGCAGTCCTATAGGACAGAGGAGAGCTGCCCCATAGGGTTTCCAAGGCTATAAATCTTTACAGAAGCAGACTACCACATCTTTCTCCCATGGAGCAGCTGGTGGATTCAAACTGCTAACCTTTTGGTTAGCAGCCAAGCACTTTAACCATTGCACCCAAAGCTATTTTGCAGACATAGAATTGTTTCTGACTGGGCTGACAAGAAATAGAAAGTGGAAAATTACTAGCACCCATGGCTCTATTTCCATTTATAATAAAAATAAAAATCTCATGGGATACACAAAGGAAAGTGAAGTTCACGTAAGTCCATTCTAGAACTGACCTAAACTCCCCAATTGATTCAATATTTTAGTCAAACCCTCTGATATTCACAAGGCTTTATTTCATCCACATAGGGCATTATCTCCCACACACAATTATCATGATAGATTTAAACAAGATCTGGCTCTACACTGAGGCAGGAGTTGTAGGCTATTGCTTTATTTTAACTTGTCATTCTCCGTGATTCTCTCTTCCCCAACAGAAAGAGTAAGATATGAGAAAACTAAGATGAGGGAATTTAATAATGATTCCATATATTCTTGTGGTGGTGGTGGTTCATTGCTGTCGAGTTGGCTCTGACTGACAGAGACATCATGTATAATAGAACAAAACATTGCTCAGTCCTGCACCACTCACTCTCTTGATTATTGGTGTGTTTGAGTCCCTTGTTGTAACTATTATGTCAACCCATCTTATTGAAGGTTTTCCTCATTTTTGTTGGCTCTCTACCAAACATGATGCCCTTTTCTAGTGATCTTATAGTGGTTCATACAGCCAATTTGAACTTCACAATCTTGATATTAAAAAGTGTATTCAGGGATGTAAATTTTTAGAAATTTCTGTTTAGTTCAAATAAAAGTTTGGACATAAAATACCCTTTTTTTTTTTTTTCATTTTGGATGATCATTATTAACCTTGCAGTTCACTAATTCTCTCTTCTACTATATGCAACCTGCTGTTAAACTTTCAATAAAGTTCTTAATTTCATTATATTTTTTAGTTCTAGAATTTCCATCCAGTTCTTTCTTTAAAAACTCCAACACTGGTTTAATTATCCATGTTTTTGTCACTTTCTCTATCTTTTCCTCTATTTTATTAAATTTATTAATCAGTTAAAATCCTTATTTGCTTATACCAATATTCAGATCATGTATGAGGTCTGTTTTTATAGTCTATATTTTTTCTCTTAGTTTTTAATTCAATAATCCTGCTTGTTGGCATGCCTAGCTATTTTATTATTATTATTATTATCATTAAAACCTGGACACTGTGTATACAAAATCATAGATTTTTCAGCCAATCTTAACTTTTTCCAGAGAGATTTACCCTTTCTCCGCTACGTGGGTAGTGAAAGCTTATCACCCAGGTCACACCTTATATTAGTTAATAGGTTTCAAAGCCCTCTAAGAGATTCCAATGTATAGCAAAATTTAGCAATCACTGTTACAGCTAGTGTGTTTACCATGGACCTTCCCCTTATCCTTGTTTATCAGCATCTAACATAAAGTATTAATCCATGTTGTCAGCAGGGTGAGACTGCTAAACAATCCATTCAACTTTCCAAGGCATTTTGCTTAATTTCTTAACTATACGTGTCCTGAGCCTCTTCAGAAATCAGCAAACATTTTAAAGGGCAAAGAGGCTCAATTCTCTAGCTTTCCTGTACACCAGGATCATGGACTTCAAGTCCCTGACACTGCCTCTTCGGCCCCTTGTTGCCTGGGAAAAGTTCTAGTGATTTCTTTAACCCCAGAAACCTCCCTCTGCCCAAACAAAGCCTGTATTTTCAGTCTCTTGTCTATGCCAAGAATTGACTACATCCCCAGGGACAGAGCAGCAAACTATCAGTTTACCTCTCCATGACTTGCTTTTCCTCACCCCAAATCTTGGCTCCTCTATCTTCAGCAACTCTCCAATGTGATTAAAACACATATACATGTGATTTTGTTAAATCTAATTTTTCTGGTTTTTCATTGAGAATATTGATTTGCTGCAAACTATTCCATTTTACCCAGAAGTGAAATTTGATAATAGCATTTAAAATCTTTTACTTAATCATATTCATGATTAACAAGAGCTCTGGTGGCATAATGCTTAAAGCATTTGACTGCTAACCGGAAAGCTGGCAGTTTAAACCCACCAGCTACTCCTCAGAAGGAAGACTGAGCAATGTACTTCAGCAGTGATTAAGCCTCAGAAACCCAACAAGGGGTTGACTATGAGTTGAACCTAGCTTGATGACAATGAGAGTTTTGAGAATTCATGGTTAATAGTATCTTTAGGCCCAATTCATATTTAGATAATCATTTACTAAAAAATTGTTTATTGGGTACCTACTTTGTGCCAGTGCTGAAAACAGAGCAATGAATAAAACAAGCACCGCCCTTGTGGGCTAACACCCTAGTGTGTGAGAGAGATAATATGCAAATATCAAGGGTTAATTTAAATGTTATGAAGAAACACTAAGCAAGGCAAGGAGACAGAGAATGGGAAAGATGGTCTTATTGTAGAGTTGTTGTTATTAGCAGCTTTTGAGATGGTCCCTGACTCATGGTGACCCCACATGTGACAGAGTAGAACTGCTTCATAGGGTTTTTGTGGCTGTCACCTTAATGGAAGCAGACCACTAGGTCTTTCTTCTGTGGTGCTTCTGGAGGGTTCAAACTGCCAACCTTTAGGGTAGCCACCAATCGCAAACGACTTGTGTCTCCCAGGCTCATTTTGTTATAGAGGGTGACCAGGAAAGGCCAAATTGTGAAGCAGTGATCTGAATGAAGCCAGGGAGCAAACCATTGAATAATCTGAGGTCAGCATATTCCAGGTACAAGGAATACCAACTGCAAAGGTCCAGAGATGGGAACATCCCTGGTGTGTTCAAGAAACAGCCAAGATGTCAGTAAGACTAGAGTGAAGGAAAGAGTGGTAGACAATAATCTAAATAAAGTTTTATTCTCACTCTTTCTATTATCTGTCATGTCAAATTGTCTTACTTTTTAAGGATCCTAATGGGGAAGAGAAGACCATTGTCTTTAAGGTTCAGTTTTTTGTGTATTGAAAATCTTCATAGTCATTCTTTTGAGATCATGGGCTACTATGACGTGTTGGGGCCAACACCTTCCAGAGGTAAGATTTACTTGTTTTGTTTCACAGAAAGACTTTAAAATGGCTGCTGACTCAATATGTTTTAATAGATAGCCAATCATGTCCACACTCAGCATTTTGAACCAGGCATACAGAGCCAAGCTGCCTGTGGTAGAACTGAAACCCTTAGCACTTTTGTTGTTGTTGTTGTTGTTATGTGCCGTCGAGTCGGCCTCGACTTTTAGCAATCACATTTTCTTTTCTGCAGTGCATGTGCACTGTACATCCTTATACTACCAGTTTTCAATTTAAAAAGTATTATTAACCATTTGTGCACTATAAAGGAATGAAGAAAGTGACACAAAAGAAGTATGGCTTTTGCCTGCAAGGAATGTATTTTTGTAGCAGGAATTCCAATTTAAGCCTAAGTTCAGCTTGCACCAGGATTCAGTCACAATCTAGGCAATGCGTGAGTGAGTCCTCCACCAAAGGAAAAAGCAGGTTAAGTACAGGACTTTAGTCCAAAGTTAACATATCAATTTTGAAGGTTATTTAATACTAACCTGGTAGACTCATGCTTCTGTCTTTGGGAGAAAAAAATTAAAAAAATGAGTAAAACCCAGAAGAATAGTTTCATGGATGTTCACTATAGCTGTCTGAATTTAAGTTAACACAGATTTGCAGCCTAATGGAAAGATTGCAGCTTAGGGTTTACTGCACAAGGAGGGAAGGGACACATTGGGCCTGAGCAACAAAGGAAACCAGTCTCCACCCAGAAATGAAAAGATGCAGCCACAGACCTCTTTCTTTGGTGATCTTAGTGCCTTCCTTGCCTGGCACTGGCAGTAGTAGTCATGCCTTTGGCAGGTATGGCCATCACTGGCAGCATTGCTGGTGATGGTGATAGCATCATTGCTCTTGGTATAAGCAACCACAGAAGACATTGGCCACAGCACACAAGAGCAGAAGAGGAAAATAGCAGATCTACTGTGGCATAGAGATAATAAGTCTGCAAGAACCTGTGAGATACTCACTGGGGCTATCTCAAGTGGACATGCAATTTGAAGGAACTAGAACTCCTAAAATAGACAAATGATAAAGACAGAGCCAGAGGATAACATTGTTATGGTCATAGGGATAATATTTTTATCCTTAGATATTGTGAGAAGCATTAGAGTTGAACAGATTAAAAAAATAGAATAAATGAACTTGAAGACAAAATAAATGAACTTATCAAGTCTCAAGAGAAACAAGAGAAAAAAATAAAGAAAGCCAAAGAAACCCAGGAGGAAATAAGGGATTAAATTAAGAAATCTCAAATTAGAATTATGGCACCCTAGAGGACTACAGCAACAATAAAGGCACAGAAATGATTCTCTAAGAGATAATCAGACAGAATTGCCTATACCTGAACAGAGAAGCACTACTACAAATGCAGGAGTTAAAAGACCCAAATCAGAAGAAACACAAAAAGATCAACTCCACGCCATATCTTAATAAAATTCTTGAAAATTAAAGACAAGGAAAGAATTCTGAAAGCAGCAAAAGGAAAACATAATATAGCATATGTGGTAGTTAAGGTTATATGTCAACTTGGCTGGGCCTGGTTTTGAGTAGTTAGGCAGGCTGGATGTAGAATTTCGCATGGTGAGCTTGGAAATCATCTCCATGGTAGAATCTACTGGAGAGCTGATTACCTGCCTTAGTGGTGTGGTCTGCTTCCAGTATATAAGGAGAAGCTTTGGGAATGGTCTGCAGCTTTTGGCATGCTTCAATCCTGTATGTAGCCGAGTTTTTCAGTAGCCTGCCACGTTGTCTGCCAGTCTTGGGTCTCTTAATGGACTTGAATCAATGGCCTGTCGTGTGGTTTGCTAATATTGGGACTGTGCCTTTTTACTTGTCATCCTTGGGTTTGTCAGCCTCAATAACCAGCAGCTGCCTGAGTGAAGAATGTCTGTACCTTCAGTGGACCAGGAGCAAGAAGCAGAGCTGAAGGCCAGTCCTAGAGCGTGGCACTTTGAACTCAAACTACTAGCTTCTGAGTTTTTTTTTTTTTGTTAAAGTCACACATTTGTAATATTTTCTATTAGAGTGGCAGGAAGTAACCAAAACAACATACTAAGGATCTTTCATAAGAATCAGTGTGGATTTCTTCCCAGAAATTCTAGAGGCCAGAAGGCAATGGGGTGCTGTATATGAAATGCTGAAAGAAAACAATTGCCAACCAAGAATTCTTTACCCAACAAATTTCTCATTCAAAAATGGGAAGGGATTAATCAAAATATTCCTAAGCAAACAGAAGCTCTGGAATTTGCCACTACCAGACCAGCTTTGCAAGTATTACTCAAGGGAGTACTACAAATTGAAAGTCAAGAGCATTAAATAAATACTCTTATCTACTCACTACTATCAAGTCGATTCCAACTCATAGCAACAATAAAGGCACAGAAACAGCCTTTATTGCTCTGAGTAGGTCAGAGCTCCTAGAAAGGAGAAATAGACAACTCCAAAATAATGGTAGGGGACTTTAATACATCATTTTCAATTTTTGATAAAAGATCTAAAATGAAGATTACTAAGGATATTGAAGGAGCTCTGGTAGCATAGTGCCTAAGGCACTTGACTGCTAACCAGAAGGCTGGCGGTTCAAACCCACCAGCCACTCCTCGGAAGGAAGTTTGGGCAATCTACTTCCGTAGTGATACTGCCTTGGAAACCCAAGGAAGGGTCGCTATGAGTCGGGTCCGACTTGACGGCACATAACAACAACAACAGCAACAACAACAAGGATATTGAGAATGTAAATAAAAACATAAGCCAATTGGACCTAATGGACATACAAGTATGTTGCACTTAACATCCGTTAGGGCAAAATTGGACTGTGTATATGTTTGTGGTGCTAAAATTTGTTTGTTTGTTAAAAAACGGGGAGGTGGAGCAGCTCTCCTTTTCACTTCCAGCACTGGACCACTGGCAGGATATAGGCAGGTGATGCAAAGGATAAGACCCTGGATGCAAGCTGTAAGGCTTTATCCAATAGGCAGGCAGGTGGAACTTTCCTTGTTCGTTTTCCCTTGCTCCACTCTCAGCCATCCTCTCAGCTACCACCGCTTGTGCCGCCGGTTCCCCCAGACTCCTCCAGCAGTTTTAGCAGCAGCAGCTGCAGCAACAGCAGTGACAAGGACAACTGGAAACAGGCTCCCAAAAGATTCTCATATGGTGTTTGCACAATGTCTACATTACATAATGTCTATTTCATAAAATATATCATGGATGTTAAGCAATACATACCTGTGTAGAGAAAACTCCACCCAGCACCAGAACAGTACATATTCTTCTCCAGTACGAATGGATCAATTTCTGGAAGAGACCATATGCTAGGACACAAAACAACTCTCAACAAATGCAAAAAGATTAAAATTTCACAGAGCATCCCTTCTGACCATAATGATATAAAGCTAGAAATCAGTAACAGGAAAAATAATGGGGGTGAAAAACATGGAACTTGAGCAAGGCTCTACTAAAAAACTATTGGGGCATAGAAGATTTCAAAAGTGAAAATTAAATATTCCTAGAACCAAACAAAAATGAAAGGACAGCATATCAAAACCTTTGGGAAACAGCAAAAGCAGTACTCAGAGGGAAATTCATGGGAATAAATGCCTACATTAAAAAAGATCCAAAATCTTTCTTAAAGTGACAACCTGAGCAAATAGAAACGGAAGTGAAAAAGAAGCAAAAGCTACCAAGAGAAAGAAATGATAAAGATCAGGGAAGATATAAACAAAATAGAAAAATGATTGAAAGAATCAACAAAACCAGAAGTTGATTCTTTCAAAGCATCAGTAAAATAAACAAACCACTGGCTACAATGACAGAAGAAAAAACCCAGAAGAGGCGAATAAAAAAATTAAGAAAGAAATTGGTGACATTACAACCTATTCAACAGAGATGAAGATTATAACTGATTACTATGAAAAACTGTACTCTAGCAAATTTGAAAACCTAGAAGAAATAGATAAATTCCTAGAAACACACTGTTCTGGTTACCTAGTGCCACTCTGACAGGAATCTATCACAAATTCTCTTACAGTTTGGAAGCGTTAAGTCCGATTTCAAAGTGCCAGGCTCTAGGGGCTGGGTGAAAGCACCTCAACCTTGGGGTTCAGCTCTGCCTCCTCCTCCCAGCCCACTGGAGCTAGAGGCTTTTCTTTACTCTGACAGCGGCGGGCTGCTGAGACGGACAAGTCCAAGGTTGACAAGGAAAAAAGGCACAGTCCTGATGTTACCAAACTACACGGCAAGCCATTAATTCAGGCCTATTGAAAGTCCCAAGATCAGCAGAGCATGGCAGGCTGCTGAAAAACAACAACACAGCTACATGCAGGGTTCAAGCGTGCCATAAGCTAGAGACCATTCCCCAAGGTTTCTCCTTATATACAGGAAGCAGGCCACATTCCTAAGGCAGCTACTCAGCTGCTCACAGTAGATTCTACCATGGAGTTGATTACCAGTTTCATCATGAGGAATACTACATTCAGCTGCCCAGCCACTCAACCAGGCCCAGCCAAGTTGACACACAAACCTAACCACCACATACACTATACCCACCCAAGCTAACAGAAGCAGAGGTAGAAAATTTACACAGACTCATTTGCTGTTTTATTCACAATGACAAATAAATGGAAACAACCAAAGTGCCCATCAATGGAAGAATGGATAAGCAAACTGTGGTTGTGTTGTTGTTGTTAGGTGCCGTCAAGTCAGCTCCAACTCACAGCGACCCTATGTACAACAGAATGAAACACTGCCCAGTCCTGTGCAAGCCTCACAATC
>NW_006921680.1:1574823-1575756 GCF_000298275.1 Orycteropus afer afer | reverse complement strand
GATTTGGGTGATAGTTTACAGAGCAAATTCATTTTCCATGTATGAACAATTGTATTTTGTTTCGTGACATTGATTGCAATCCTCATAATGTAATTTCCTTCATGTTGTTACCTTTTCCCTGTGTCCTTCTTTCCTATGCATTCTTGCTTTCTGAGCTCTCTTTCCTGTGTAAATACCACATTTTTGATCTCCCATGGATAATTGCTCTAAGGCGTTTACCTACCTTCCAGGCATGTCTGTTGTTTGGCTAGAAGCCATGGGAATGAGTTCAATTCCAGGCCCAATGGGTGAGTAGAGGCCAAGTCTTGGGGGTTTCACCAATATCTATCAGACAAATAAGCCTGATCTTTTTTATGATTTTGAGTTTTGTTCCACTTTTTCTCCCACTTCATCCAGGATCTTATGTTTTCATCCCTTTCCAAGTGGTTGACGGTGGTAGCTGGGCACCATCTAGTTCTTCTAGTCTCAGGGTCATGTAGACTAGTGGTTCACATGGTCCACTAGTCCCTTGGACTAATTGGTTCCATGAGTTTTTGGTTTTATTCATTCTTCTTTGCTTGGATGAGGAAAGACCAATTGTTGCATCTTAGATGGTTGCTTGCAAACTTTTAAGATCTTAGATGGTTGCTTGCAAACTTTCGCAAACTTTTAAGATCCCAGTTGCTACTCACCAACATGTAGGATGTAGAACAATGTTTTGTGTAGTGTGTTATGCCAATTGAGCTTGATGTCCCAACTATGGTCCTGAGCCCACAGACCCAACAACTCACTCCCTCAAGGTGGTTGACTATGGCTAAGATGTTATTAGAACTTTGTCTCCTTTTAGCTCTATTATATATGTTGTTGTTATGTGCCATCAAGTCGGACCCAACTCATAGCGACCCCTCCTTGGGTTTCCAAGGCAGTATCACTATGGAAGTAGATTGCCCAACC
>NW_006921680.1:1568516-1574723 GCF_000298275.1 Orycteropus afer afer | reverse complement strand
GTTCAAACCCACCAGCCACTCCTCGGAAGGAAGGTTGAGCAATCTACTTCTGTGGTGATACCACCTCGGAAACCAAAGGAAGGGTCGCTATCAGTCGAGTCCGACTCAATGGCACAAAGCAACAACAACAACAACAACTTTCCATTCAGGGGCAAATTTCAGAGTCTCTCTGACATCCATTTTGGTCTTTTCTTCCTTTCTTGTCCTTTCATCGATTTTTTTCTTTCTTCATGTATGATGTTCTTGATGTCATCCCACAATTCCTCTGGTTTGTGGTCATTGGTGTTCAATGCATCAAATTTATTCTTTAGATGGTCTCTAAATTCAGGAGAGATATAATTGAGGTTATATTTTGGCTTTTATGGACTTGTTTTAATTATCTTCAGCTTCAACTTTAACTTGCATATGAGCAGTTGATGGTGTGTTCCACAGTCAGCTCCTGGCCTTCTTTTGTCTGAAGATACTGAGCTTTTCCATTGCCTCTTTCTACAAATGTAGTCAGTCTGATTCCTGTGTACTCCATCTGGCAAAGTCCACATGTATAGCCACTGTTTATGTTGTTGAACAACTATTTGCAATGAATAAGTTGTTAGTCTGTAAAATTCTATCATGCAATCTCCAGCAACATTTCTATCACCAAGGCCATGTTTTCCAACTACTGATGATGATTCTTTGTTTCCAATTTTTGCATTCCAATCACTAGTAATAATCAGCATATCTTGATTACATGTTTGGTCAATTTCAGACTGCATAAATTGGTAAATATCTTCAAATTTGGTTTGAATCCTCATCTTTGCTTTTGGTGATTGGTGCATAAACTTGAATAATAGTAGTATTGATTGGTCTTCCTTGTAGGCATATGGATATTATCCTATCACTGACAGTATTGTACTTCAGGATAGATCTTGAAACAGTCTTTGTGGTGATGAATGCCATTACTATTACTCTTCAATTTGTCATTCCCAGCATAGTAGATCATATGGTTGTCTGACCGAAAATGGCCAAATCTGGTCCATCTCAGCTCACTAATGCCTAGGATATTGCATCCCATTTCATTTTTGAGAACTACCAATTTTCCTAGATTCATACTTCGTACATTCCATGTTCTGATCATTAATGGATGTTTGCAGCTGTTTCTTCCTATTTTGAGTAGTGCCACATCAGCAAATGGAGGTCTTGAAGGCTTTGCTCCATCCACATCATTAAGGTTGACTCTACTCTGAGGAGGTAGCTCTTCCCCAGTCATATTTTGAGTGCCTTCTGACCTAAAGGGTTCATCTTCCAGCACTATATCAGACATTGTTTCAGGACAATTCATAAAGTTTTCCAGTATTATATCAGACAGTGTTTCACTTCTATTTATAAAATTTTCATTGGCTAATTCTTTGAGAAGTGGATGGCCCCTTCCTTCTTCTGAGTCTGTCTTAGTCTGGAAGCTCCACTGAAACCTGTCACCGTGGGTGACTGTGCTGGTATTTGAAATACCAGTGGCATAGCCTCCAGCCTCACAGTAACGTGCAAGCCACCACAGTACAACTGACAGACAGTGGTTGACAATGAATAAGGAAGACCAAAGAAGAGTCAATGCTTTTGAGTTGTGGTGTTGGCGAAGAATGCAGAAAGTACTGTGGACTGCTAAAAGACCTAACATATCTGTCCCAGAAGAGTTGAGAACAGAAGACTCCCTGAGACTATCATCCTGAAATACTCTTAAACTCAGAAGCAAGCCTATCTCCCAAGATCACTTTTAGCAAAAGAGCAGAGTGTCACACAAAATGAAGAATATTACCTATAAGATCAGTGCTCTACCTAAAAACCAACATTTGTGGCCAAAAGATCAAAAATTACTCAAAAACAATGATAAAAAGAAAAGAGGGCGGGGAAATTAAACCAACAGGAAATGGAACAAAGAGAATACAATGAAAGAGAATGTTGACACATTGTGATAAATGTAACAAATATTATTGAATAATTTGTGCAAAAATTGCCAAATGGGAACGTAACTTGCTATGTAAGCTTTCATCAAAAACTCAATAAAATTAAAAAAAAAAAAAAAGAATGTTACCTCACAGGATATTTATGAGGATTAAAATATAAGATTGAAATTATGTAGCAAAGTGTTTGGCCTAATCAATGCTTATTAAAATATTTTAATCTCCTTCAGCCTGACCATAGTCCCATGAAGCCCTTGAATTTGTGCTACTTTCCCTCTGTGTGTAGGCTTCAATACACACTTGTTGAACTCCTGGTTAGTTGTCTCAAGGATTTGAAGTTATATTAGTAACTGTCAAGTTAAAACATTTCCCAGAGGAACAGATACACGTTTTTTACATCAGTTTCTAAGTCCCCTGAGTTTTTGAGGATAGCCAAGTGAAATTAATTTTAAAAGATAGAAATTATTATGTAAACCTGCTTCTCTCCACTGAGGATGGGATATGAATTTGACAAGAGACGAACAACTCAGACAAATCTTTGAATTTCAAGGAATGTTAATGGGCAACAAAACGTTAAATTATTGTCAGAAAAAGACTTAGATAATCACGTTACATTTTCAAAGGCATTTTAGTATTATTCCCTGCATATATTTTATATGTTCTTGATATCTAGTAGGATGCCATTGTGCAGCCCGGAGTCTCAACATTTGACAAGGACACAGTTGACAATATTTCTTTACTCAAATATGATCCTCACTTGGGAGCATTACTTGAAGTCAGAAATTCAGTTCTTGGGCTCCTCCACAGACATACTGAATCAGGAACTACATTTCAAAATCTTCCCAGGTGATTCTTCTGCTCATTAAACTGTAAGGAGTACTGAACTAGCCATTGATCAGGGAGCATACAGGTCCAGATCTAACCTGCAAGGGAGAACAGTAGGTTGGCTACAGATAGTTTTAACTTCCTATCTCTGTGACTTTGGGCAAGTTACTTAGGCTTTCTGTCTCCATTTCCTCATTTATAAAGTTTCTATATCACAGGATTATTGAAGAGTAAGTATGTTAATAAGTATAAAGCACTTAGAACGATATTTGATAGAAAGGAGCTAAGTATTCTTGTTTTACAAATGCAAATGATAGCAGAAATAGTAATAATTATAACCAGAATGAATGATAAAATAATAATGATAATTGAACAATTATCTGAAGGGTCACACAATTTGAGAGGAAACAGAAAATTATAACCCTCAAGAACTCCATTTTTACCCTGGCTAGAAAAGTATAATTAAAGTTAGAGGCCACAAACTTTGGTTCTTATAAATGTCAAGAAGCTTGATGTAGTGAAGATGTTGAAACAGTGGCCTTAAGAAAATAATCCCTGGGCTGGCCAAGATACCTTGTCAGATGGTTAGGTAAAGAGAAGCAAGATATTTACATACCTAATACATACCAAAATTTAAATTAAATTATTTTTCTATCAGTTATCATCATAAGCCTGAGTTTTTGTCCAAGAATGTTTGCTAAGAAAGGCAGAGAGCCTTCCACTAAATTCGAAAGATCTGTATTAATAGTTTTAATGTCTGTTGCCTTGTAACTTTCAGACTAAAATGTTTGTTATAATAACATTCGTTACTGATGAAGATTAAAGACTACAGTCTTCAGTATGGATTGCATCTCAACATAAAGAAAACGAAAATCTTCACAACTGGACCAATAAGCAGCATCACAATAAATGGAGAAAAGATTGAAATTGTCAAAGACTTCATATTACTTGGTTCCACAATCAGCACCAATGGAAGCAGCAGTCAAGACATCAGATGATGTACTGCACTGGGGAAATCTGCTGCAAAGGACCTCTTCAAAGTGCTGAAGAGCAAAGATACCTCTTTGAAGACTAAGGTGCACCTAACCCAAGCCATGATATTTTCAACTGCTTCATGTGCATGTGAATGCTGGATAATGAATAAGGAAGACCAAAGAAGAATTGATGCTTTTAAGATGCAGTGTTGGCGAAGAATAAATACTGAAAGAACTAACAAATCTGTCCTGGAAGAAGTGCAGCCGGAATGCTCCTTGGAAGCGAGAATGGCCAGATTTCTTCTCACCTACTTTTGCCATGTTGTCAGAAGGGACCATTCCCTAGGGAAGGATACCATGCTTGGTAAAGTGGAGGGTCAAAGAAAAAGGGGAAGGCCCTAAACGAGATGGATTGATATGGCTGTAGCAATGGGCTCAGGTATAGCAAGGATTGTGAGGCTGGAACAGGACCAGGCAGTGTTTCGTTCTGTTGTATACAGGGTTGCTATGAGTCAGAGCCAACTTGATGGCCCCTAACAACAACAATAACATTTGTTAGAATATTTGTCACAAGCAACTCTATTTGTTCACCTGAAGTAGGCAGTCCAAGATGGTGACATAGTCAGATGGTCCATAACATCCTTCTTACAACTAAGACTGGAGAAAACAAGTGAATTCGATATAGATGATAACTTTGGAATCCTGAGCATCAAAGACAGGGCTGAACAATCAGACTGAATGCCATGTGGAAGGAGAAACTGTGCAAAAACAGCAGACATTGGGAATCATGGATCGTTGGCACCCTGCCAGCCACACCTGCACATTGTGGGCATATTAAGAAAAAGCAAGCAGTATTCCTAGCCTAAGCTCCCTAGTACAGTCAAGCAGAAGTGACTCCAAAGCCACATTCTTTTCCCTGTGAAAGTTAAGTACACTCATGTCACCTACTGTGCCACTCTCTAGCCCCCTGTGCCAGAAGCCCATGGATCTGTGCTACCCTGCCATCCATCCCTTCCCGCATGTGGTTGCAGTCTGGCACCACCCACCACCACCCCACCCTCTGAGCAGGTGGCTCCTACCCCTTTGCTCAGTTACTTGTGCCAGGAAATTGATTGGCAGTACCCATCTCCCCACCCAGCCATCAGTGCTGGGTACCTACTGAACATACAGGCTCCTTTGCCCAGCTGCCTGCACTAGGGCCCTATGGACTGGAGGCACATACTACTGTGCCCAGGCATGGTGCTGTGAACTGGTGAGCCGGAGGCACCTACTCCTATGTTCAGCCACTCCTGGCTGATGGTATGTGAGCCAAGAAATCAAAGTTGAAATTGAAAAATTCCTTGAATCAAATGAGAATGAAAACACAGCATACCAAATCCACTGTTGCTGTTGTTAGGTGCCATTGAGTCAGCTCCAACTCACAGTGACCCTATGTACAACAGAATGAAACACTGCCCAGCCTTTGTTGTTGTTGTTGTTATGTGCCGTCGAGTCGGCCCCAACTCATAGCGACCCCTCCTTGGGTTTCCGAGGCAGTATCACTACGGAAGTAGGATTGCCCAACCTTCCTTCCGAGCTTTGGGACACAGTAAAAGCAGTGCACAGAGGTCAATAGCAATAAATACAACAAAAAAGAAGAAAGGGCCAAAATTTAACAAACTTTAATAAATAGAGAGTGGCAAAAGAAACTCACAGTCCCAGAAGAAAGGAAATAATAAAGATGAGAGCAGAAATAAATGAGAGAACAGAAAAACAATAGAAAGACTTGATAAAACCAAAAGTTGGTTCTTTGAAAGGATCAAAAATTGACAAACCACTGGCCAAACTGGCAAATAAATAAATAAAAGCAAAGAAGCAAATAACTCAAATAAGAAATGAGATGGGTGACGTTACAACAGAACCAACTAAATAAAAATGATCATAACAGAATACTATGAAAAATTATACCCCAAGAAATTTGAAAACCTAGAGGAAATGGACAAATTTCTAGAAACTCACTACCTATCTAAACTAACATAAACTGAGGTAGGAAAACTAAACATACCTGTAACAAAAGGAGAGACTAAAGCGATAATAAAAAACCTCCCACAACAACAACAACCAAAAGCCCTGGCCTAGATGACCACAATGGAGAATTTTACCAAGCATTCCGAGAAGAGCTCACGTAATATTACGCCAACTATGGTCAGCTCATTATTGACAAAAGGCTAAATCCATTAAATGGGAAGAGATAATTACTTTAAAATACATTTCATAGAACCTAAAATTGCCACATGACTTAACAAGTGGTAGAGTAATTGCATTATAATTTAGTTGGGTAGGAAGGAGAGGTGTACACAAAGTGTATACAAAATAGATTGATACTAGGACTGCTAATTGTGTTGAGTTGGGAAAATTTAAGTACGCTATGGTAAAAAGATAGGAGCTCTGGTAGCATAGTGCCTAAGGCACTTGACTGCTAACCAGAAGGCTGG
>NW_006921680.1:1554168-1558252 GCF_000298275.1 Orycteropus afer afer | reverse complement strand
GTTATGTGCCATCAAGTCGGACCCAACTCATAGCGACCCCTCCTTGGGTTTCCAAGGCAGTATCACTATGGAAGTAGATTGCCCAACCTTCCTTCCATGGAGTAGCTGGTGGGTTTGAACTGCCAGGCTTCTGGTTAGCAGTCAAGTGCCTTAGGCACTATGCCACCAGCACATGTAAATGTATAGAAATATATAGAAATGTCATCTACCAAACTTATTTATGGTCTGGGTATATTCCCTTGTCCCTAGACATACCTCATCAAAAACATAACAAATGTTAATTGAGTTTACATCAAAAAAGACTGTATCAATTTATATTCTCACCAATTGAGTGTGAGAGTGTCCATTTTCTCAGAATCTCCCCAATTTGAATATTTTAATTCATTATTATTTGCCATTCTGATTGGTGAAAAAATATTATCTTATTATTGTTTAGTAAGTACTGTAGTGAAATTAAAAATTGAAATCTATTCTTCTGGAAATAGACTGTTGAGCTTGAATTTCTCTCATAACTGAATTAACCTGTTTTCATTTTCTAGTTTAATGGAACTAATCCTGTACTAATCCTTTGTTCTATGTCTAGATTCCGTAGACTTCCCTCCTCTTACACTGTGGAGCTCATCACAATGTACGTCTGGGAACTGGCAGAGAAGCCCCTACTCTTCAGCCTGGTGCAGGGAATGAGGGCGGTCCTCAAACTTCTAGTTCACTATCCAGAAATTGACGTTGTTTGGCACAGACACTATCACTCCAAGTTCCCTATTTTTGTAAAGGTTAACCAGAAACGTATAAGGTAACTGTGGTAGTTAAGTTTGTGTGTCACCTTGGCTGGGTCTGATTGAGTGGCTAGGCAGCCTAGTATTCCCCATGATGAAACTGATAATCAACTCTATGGTAGAATCTACTGTGAGCAGCTGAGTAGCTGCCTTAGGGATGTGATCTGCTTCCTGTATATAAGGAGAAACCTTGGGGATAGTCTCTAGCTTATGGCATGCTTGAACCCTGCATGTAGCCATGTCTCTGTTCAGCAGTCTGCCATGCTCTGTTGACCTTGGGACTTTCAATGGACTTGAATTAATGGCCTGCCATGTGGTTTGGTAACATAAGAACTGTGCCTTTTTGTTTGTCGATCTTGGGCTTGTCAGCCTTAGCAGCCAGCAGCTGAGTGAAGAAAAGCCTCCAGCTTCAGTGGGCTGGGAGGAGGAGGCAGAGCTGAAGCTCAAAGTTGAGGGGCTTTCACCCAGCCCCTAGAATCTGGCACTTTGAACTCAGACTTAAAGCCTCCAAACTGTAAGAGAATAAACTGTTTGTTAAGGCCATCCCATTTGTGGTATATTCCTGTCAGAGCAGCACTAGGTAACCAGAATAGTAACTACGTGTCTTTTCTATGCTCCTAGTTTATCAGAAGCATTTTTGTTATCAAGAAAGAATCCAAGCAGAGTACCTCTATCGGGATTAAATGTAAATGAGAAAGCTTCATTACCACAGTCAATTTCCTTTGATTGCTTCTCACAAAACTTTAATTCTCAAATGGTTTGTAGGGCCACTGTGAATCCAGAGTAATTTGAATAAAATGAATAGAATGTGGAAATAGCCAACAACAGGAAAAGGAAATTGAAGATAGACTTCAGGAAGGAAATGATTCCTCAGGTTAAGAGTGAAAATGAGGAGGCAGTTACAGGGGCAGGGCCAAAGTCTCTGTTTGTAATAGGTGTGATTAGTCCTCCACGGACTTGCTCCTATCTTTCCCAGAATTTTCCTCTTAACTGAGTTTCTTCTTTCAAAATCTGACCTTTTCCCCTCTTCTAACTTTATAGAAAATAAAAACTGGATTAAAAAATGAATGGTTTCATTTTTTTTCCTTTTGTTTTTTAGGCCATTTATTTTAGACCCTGTGAATCCTACTGTCAATGTGTGTGACACCTGCAATGCCTGGGATGAAGTTGCCCATGTGGCAAGACACAGCCTATTGAAACCTCTTTTCAGTGGAGTGAAAGCTGAGCCACCTTGGCTTTTTACTAACAACTGGTAAACTGGGCAAGGAGATGCTCTCCTTGGATTTCCATGAAGAAAATTTAAATTATGCAATAAGAATGCCCTGGATGAAAGACAGTGTGAAAGAAGCGTGTTTTAATTAAATTCTATACTTTACTGAACCCAGTCTTTAACAAATACATTTTTGAGAGTCATCATTTAAGATAAAAGAAATGACCTGTAAATCTTTTAAACACACACACACACACACACACACACAAAACAACTGTTGTCATCAAGTAGATTGAACTCATGGCGACCGCATGTGTAACAGAATAGATCTGTTCCACAGGGTTTCCTTGGCTATAGTCTTTACGGAAGCAGACCCCCAGGCCTTTCTTCTCTGGTACCCCTGGGTGGGTTTGAACCAAGAAACTTTAGGTGAGTTAAAACCCAACCCATTGCCAGTGGGGCTGCTTCCAATTTATAGTGACCCTAGAGGAGCTCTGGTGGTGTAGTGCCTAAGGCACTTGACTGCTAACCAGAAGTCTGATGGTTCAAACCCACCAGCCATTCCTTGGAAGGAAGGTTGGGCAATCTACTTCAGTAGTAATACCGCCTCAGTAACCCAAGGAGGGGTCGCTATGAGTTGGGTCCGACTCGACAGCACATAACAACAACAATAGGACAGAGTAGAATTGTACCATAGGGTTTGCAAGGCTGTAATCTTTACAGAAAGGAGCTCTGGTGGTGCAGTGGTTAAAACACTCAGCTGCTAACCAATAGGTCAGTGGTTTGAACCCACCAGCCACTCCATGGAAGAAAGATGAAGCAATTTACTTCTGTAAAGATTTACAGCCTTGGAAACCCTACGGGGCAGTTCTACTCTGTTCTGTAGGTCACTATTAGTCGGAATCAACTCATAATGAATCTTTACAGAAGCAGGCTGCCACATCTTTCTCCTGTGGTGGGTTTGAATCACTGATCTTTTGGTTAGTAGCTGAGCATTTCACCACTGTGCCACCAGGGCTTGAGCACAAACCATTTGCTCCACCTAGGGAGCAACTTCAGCCTTTGTTGTTGTTGTAATGTGCCGTCGAGTAGGACCCAACTCATAGCAACCCCTCCTTGGGTTTCCAAGGCAGTATCACTACAGAAGTAGATTGCCCCATCTTCCTTCTGAGGAGTGGATGGTGGGTTTGAACCACCAGCCTTCTGGTCAGCAGTCAAGTGCTTTAGCCACTATGCTACCAGAGCTCCCTTCAGCCTTTAAGAGCATTGAAATCCTTCCTCCAATTTTTTGCATTTATTTGCTTTGGTGAGCTTGTGACCAAAAAATATTTTCAAAAACTCCCAGTTGCCTAAATAAATAAATAAACAAACAAATAAAAGGAAAGAAACTTCTCAGATCATTTGAGAGAAGATTAATGCCAGGTAAAATATGGAGAAAATATTGATGTTGTCAAGGATTTCATTTGTCCACAATCAACACCCATGGAAGCAACAGTTAAGTAATCAAAGGACATATTGCAAATGGGCAAATATTCTGGAAAAGAACTCTTTGAAGTGTTAGAAAACAAAGATGTCACTTTGAGGACTAAGGTGTGCTTGACCCAAGCCATCGTGTATTCAATTGCCTTATATGCATGGGAAACCTGAATGAATAAGGAAGATCGAATAATTGATACCTTGGAATTACGGTGTTGGTGAAGAACATTGAATATACCTGGGACTGTGAGAAGAACGAATGAATCTGTCTTGGGAGAAGTACCACCAGAATGCTCCTTAGAAGCAAGGATGGCAAGACTTTGTCTCATGTACTTTGAACATGTTAGCAAGAAGGACCAGTCCCTGGAGGAAGACATCATTTTTGGTAAAGTAGTTGTTGTTCTTATGTGCCGTCAAGTCAGACCGGACTCATAGGGACCCCTCCTTGGGTTTCCGAGGTGGTATCACTATGGAAGTAGATTGCCCAACCTTCCTTCCAAGGAGTGGCTGGTGGGTTTGAACCACCAGCCTTGCATTTGACAGGCGACTACCTTAGGCCTGAGGCCAGCCCATCATAAGGTGTGCTATATCTTCACCACCACCCACCTGTCAGTTTGTCATA
>NW_006921680.1:1549303-1554068 GCF_000298275.1 Orycteropus afer afer | reverse complement strand
GGTTCAAACCCACCAGCCACTCCTCGGAGGGAAGGTTGGGCAATCTACGTCTGTAGTGATACTGCCTCAGACACCCAAGGAGGGGTCGCTATGAGTCAGGTCTGACTCAATGGTAAACAACAACAACAAAAACATGATAAAAGATAGCATATATATATGTATCATACAATCAGAATGAGCACAGCCCAAGCTAATGATATTTTTGAGATCACAGTAAGCTATTGGTGATCATTTGATCACTATTTAATACAGTTTTCCTGTCTCGCTAATCTGTGATTAGCTAAAGTAAATGGTTTGTTTTCCATTTGACCTAAATATGTCTTTTCAATTAATCTCTACCTTTATAAATATTATTAATTTTTCCAAGTGTCCAGGTCATAGAATCTCTTTTAAAAATGTATACACAAATAATAATAATAATTGAGGTATTTGCATACAGTTCCAAAATCTGCTACTGAGAAATAAATCTCCTCTGCCAGTAAGGAGAAAAGTCTTTCTCATCAGACAGGGTTTGCTCAATTTGAACAGCTTTGGCATAATAATGCTCAAGTTTCTCATCTAATTACTTGGGCAAACTGGAATAACTCTCCTGAACACAGAAAACTTTGTTTTTTAATGCTTAAAGTCTAGTTAATCAAAATACCATAGCTCATTTGTACCAGGGGAAACCAGCAGGAGGGGAGTAGGACATTCTCACAGTTGTCTTTGTTCTTTGGTGTTAACAGATTTAAAACTTCACCTTTACCGTAAACTGTACCTCTGTAATGACAGTGACGAAGCACAGCTGTATGCCTTGGCCCTCTTGCCTTACCAAGTGGATTTTGTCAAGGCATCTATCTTGAGGCTAAAGGAGCTCATTCGTTTAATGACACATTGGTTCAAGACATCATTTGCCAAACCCACCGAGGAAAATAAGTATGTAACCTGCACATGGGCACCATGTGAGCCTTTCTTTTTTCATGTCCCTTTTCTTTATACTTTCAGGCCCCACCCCTTTTTCTTGGGGTGAGGGGAGAGAATGAGAGCACAAGAGCTGTTACAGAACATCTGTATTATATTATTTCAAAACAGCACAATGATTTGGTGAGAACCAAAGAATAGCAACAAAAATACTCAGTGGCATAATAGCCAAATGGGTTATTGCAAGGAAAGAAAACACAGAAAAGGGAAAAGAGATACTTCTAGCATTATTTGAATAGGGCACTTAATGTTTGAGTTTCAAGTTTTTCTTCTGCTGTATCCACTTGTAACAGAGGCAGAGTGCACAGGAGCTGATATGTGTATGTTTTAGTATCTTTTCTTCCCTTTGAATGCAACAAGATCTAGCATATGGTCAAGGGATGTGAGTGAGACAGTGACTGATTTGAGTATTTTAAAATAAACTTTTGATAAACAGATAAACTAGAATGCATTTGTATGAATTATCTATTAGGCAGAAAAGCAGAAATAGGGGGATTTATATAGGGTCATCTACAAGGAATATTTGTCTTCACCTTTGTATAAAGTCACTTACAATCTTTATTTTTCAATCTGAATGCTGTACTGTTTACTCTTTGTATATTATTTCATTTAACATTGATGTTAATTAACATTAACCTTGTAAGAGCTACTGTTTGGTTGGCTTCTATCGCTAAGCATCTTTAAACATGATATATATATTTTTTCTCATTTTTCTCATTTGATTGAGTAATGAATATTAGTGTAAATAGAAGAGTAAACAGATCTACTTGCTTCTGTCAATCCTTGGTCAGATGACATGCCTGGTTTTGAAATCTAACACTTTATTTTCTGTAGTGGAGAACAGTCATAGTTCCAACAAGAAACTTAAGTATTAAAGTATCATAACATAAGCCTAAAATTTGAAAAGATAGCATTGTGAGAAATAGGGCAACATACATTGCAATACTGTAAATTGGTTTTCTATTTTTGAAGAGTAATCTAGTAATATGTATTAAGGATTTAATGTATTAAAGACTTAAAAATATTCAAACCATTTGTCTAGTTAATTCCACTCAAGTGAATTCTAAACAATTTTTATTGTTTGCTAAAAAAAAAAAAAAAAAAAGAATTATGGTCATTTATATTAAAGTAGGGATTTCTGGTAGCATAGTGGCTAAGGCACTTGACTGCAAACCAGAAGGCTGGTGGTTCAAATCCACCAGCCACTCCTCTGAAGGAAGATGGGGCAATCTACTTCCGTAGTGATACTGCCTCGGAAACCCAAGGAGGGGTAGCTATGAGTCGGGTCTAACTCAACAGCACATAACAACAACATATTAAAGTATGTTTTAAGAGGAAGTACTTAAAAATTTAAAAGGAAGGCTCAGGAAATACTTAGAAGAAGTACTCTTGGAGAAAATGAATCAGATGCAAAAAAGTAATTAATATAAATATTTTCAAAATAATGCTATTAATGTTAATGAAGTATTGGGAATAAAATTTCTCTGAAGATCAAATAAACTTATCATATAAACATGATGAAATACTACTCAAGACCAGTTGGGGATATATGTTAATACATAGAGAGTGTTACATGAAATAATGTTAACTGACTCAAATAGAATACCCAATAATAGAACATAAAACACAGCTGTGTAAATATATATGTAAACATTCTATGAAATGTGACATAAAATAGTTTAACATTGATTAAATCTTTCCCTTTGCCCTAAATTTACTTTTATAAAATGTGAAGAGAATCTTCTGCCTGAATACTTTTCAACTATGGCTTCCTTTTGGCATTTGGGAGCAGCTGATGGAAGTCTTGTCTTCATTGTTATCAGCTATTGTGGGGAAATTGTAAGAACTGAGGCCTGACCAACAGAAATCTGGCTTACTGCCCACTATGAGGACAAGCTATTTTGTCTGCCTTCAGCTTTTTTCCATTTTTATTTTTCTATTTTTAGGTAAAAACAAATAAGAGAATTTTAACATTCTATTAAGGGGAAATGCACGATTTGTCAGCAAAACACATATTTGGATATCAACTGATATGAAATCCTGAAACTATCATTTTTTTCTTCCTTGAGACTCTTTTCAACTTTCACTTTTAATCTTTAATTTTTAGAATATTTTTTTCTGATGTATGTAAACTGAAACTTAAAAGATTTGATGTAAAGGAAGCTTCCTTTCTTCACCCCTAACACCCAGCTCTCCAATAATGTTTGGAACATATTCTTTCAAATTTGTTTTTTTACATATGCTTTTGAAAAAACAAAGCATGAATATGCACTTTACATATTGCTTTGAAAATTGTTTTTCTTTTAATCTATATGAGATCTTTTTATATCTATACATAGAGATCTACTGTATTTCTTTTAATGACTGCATTGTATAGATCAGTGCTGTCCAAGAGAAATATGAAGTTCAAATACAAGCCACATATATTATTTTATATATTTCAGTAGACATATTAAAAAGGTAAAAAGAAGCAGGTAAAATGAACTACAGTAACACATTTTATCTAGCCCCAAAACAACAAAAAATATCACTTCAACATGTTGTCAATATAGAAATTATTGAGACATTTTATTTTTTTCATAATTTCAAAATTTAATGTCTATACAGAAAATTTCAATATGAACTTAGTCACGTTTTAATTACTCGATAGTCATGTGTGGCTAGTGGCTACCATATTGAACAGCATAGGTAGAGATGTATCATAAACTATCTAACCAGACTTCCGGTAAGATGGAGGAATAGGCAGACAAGTGACACAGACCCTCTTCAAAAAAGAAAAACCAATTGACAGAGATACAGAAGCTAATCCTGGAAACCTGAGCTTTGAAAGGAACTATACAGAAGTGTATTAGGCACCATCTGGTGGAAAAAACTGAACAAAAACAGTGAGTACAGAGACAGTCAGAGCTGCAGACTGTAAGCTACTGTGACAAGACCAACAGCCTGAATATTTCCAAGTGGTGTTGGGACCTGAGAATTGACCTAAAGATCAGTACCAGTCACCAAAGGCTTCAGGGACAACTGCTCTGGTGGCCTATGACTAGGAAGGGAAACAGCAAGGAGGGAGACAACCTGAGCTGTGGACCTTCTGCTGTCCAGAAGGCACAGCCACTTTGATTGTTTACACATGGCAGTCATTTTGGATATTTAAAGAGACCAAGGGTGCAGCCATTTTGAATCTGTATAAGCCATGGCCATTTTGGATATTTAAAGTGACCCAGGGCGCAGCCATTTTGAATGTTTATAAGCAGTGGCCATTTGGGTATTGAAAGTGACCGAGGGTGCAGCCATTTTGAATTTTTACAAGTGGCAACCATTTGGGATTTTAAAGTGATAGCATTCTCATTTGGATTCCAGGGCCCTAAGAACAGGCTCTGTTTGCCAGGGTCGGCAAAGACATACGAGACGCTAACAAAGGAAAGGAAACAGGTGGTGAGTGTATAAGTGCTCTCAACTGGTCAATAGAGGAGCACAGCACAGTACATTGCCCGCATAGATAACATACAAACAAAACAAAGAAAATGAAAATTGTGCAAGTCACTCCAACATATAATCGCCAATTAAATATAAACACAAAAAGGTCACAATGCCTGGGAGACAACAGGCCATCACAGTCCACACAAAGAAGCAGGATAAAGTGGTAGAAACAAGGGAGCACGATACAGACCCAGGACACATCCCTGAGGAAGAAGCAGCATTGGAACTCCCCGATGAGGAATTCAAAAGAATTATATTTAGGTATCTTCAAAGGATTGAGAGACAGACCAAAGAAAACACAGACAAACCCTAGAAGAATTTTGGAAGA
>NW_006921680.1:1532164-1542153 GCF_000298275.1 Orycteropus afer afer | reverse complement strand
GATTGCCCAACCTTCCTTCCAAGGAGTGGCTGGTGGGTTTGAACCACCAGCCTTCTGGTTAGCAGTCAAGTACCTTAGGCACTATACTACCAGAGCTCCTTGGTAAAGCAGAGGGTCAGCATAAAAGAGGAAGACCCTCAGTGAGATGGAGTGACACAGTGGCTGCAACAATGGTTCAAACATACCAAAGGTTATGAAGATGGTGCAGGACCGAGCAGTGTTTTGTGTTATTATACATAGAGTCACTATGAGTCAGAACTGACACGGCAGCTCCTAACAACAAAGTTATCTCCCACTTTGTAGTTTTAATTAATTATGATTTTGCATTTACTTTTCAACTCTCCTGGAAATCTGGAATTTCTCTGGGGCATCTGTATTTTCCAAATTCCTATATGAAAACGTGAACTCTTGTACCAAGTCTTGCCAACTTACCTCCACATATCACCTAACAAATAACTACAGGGAAATATCTGGGATATATACAATGGATTGTCTCACAATAAGTTATTTATTTCCACAGATCATTTTATGACTGCCTGAGTCATGGCTCAGGGATCAGAGTGGAGCCATACTTAAGGTCTGCAAGTCCCTCATTAACAAGAAGAAATAAATACATTATCCAGGCTATTGAATTGCCTGGTTTTGCCACAACTGTTTTCAATTGTTGGGATCAACTGTTTTCTTTTCTATTAGGGAGCGTTAGCAGCCACTGATAATGAAAGCCAGGGCCCATCAGAAAAAGACCTGAGGAAATTTCTTGACTCACTTGCATAGCAACAATTCATCAACACTGAGGATATATGAAGTGTAACTCCAGAGTAGTGTGAGTGATTACGTTTCTCCACACAACAGAACTCTTACATAAGCACGAGTGCTGTTCCCTTCAGGTAAGTCCTCAGGAAACTGTGTGCTGTTTCCAGTGATGTGATGAGCCTGGAAACACTTTCAGATTTCCCCTCTGGGGAAGATGATGTTTTGAACATCCTTAATGGTGGCATAGCTTGTTCTTTGAGTTTGATTGACAGTATATATTCATAGAGGACATTTGTTGTTTTTGTGTACCCAGACTCCTTTCTACCAACTCCTGCTTGGAAAGACTACATTTTTTCTATTGTTCATTCTATCTGTGAAGGCCCTTGTCTTAGTTCCCTAGTGCTGCTATAATAGAAATACCACAGAGGATGATTTTAACAAACAGCAATTTACATTTTACAGTTTAGGAGGTTGTTGTTGTTGTTATGTGCCGTCGAGTCAGACCCGACTCATAGTGACCCCTCCTTAGGTTTCCGAGGCAGTATCACTACGGAAGTAGATTGCCCCATCGTCCTTCTGAGGAGTGGCTGGTGGGTTTGACCCACCAACCTTTTGGTTAGCAGTCAAGTGCCTTAGGCACTATGCTACCAAACTCCCAGTTTAGGAGGTTAGAAGTGCCAAATTCAGAATGGCAGATCTAGGGGGTGGGTAAAGGCCTCTTGACCCTGGGCTTCAGTGCTGCCTCTTGTTCCAGACCCACTGAAGCTGGAGGCATCTCCTAACTCATGCAGCTGCTGGCTGCTGAGAATGATAAACCCAAGGTCCACAGGCAAAATGGCACAATCCCCAAATCAGCAGGCAACATGGCAGGCCACTGGTTCAAGTCCAAAAAACCAAAAACCAAACCCAATGCCATAGATGTGACTCATAGCAGCACCAATTAGGTTTCTGAGGCAGTATATCTTTACAGAAGTAGAATGCCCAGTCTTGCTTCTGTGGAGTGGCTGGTGGGTTTGAACCACCAACCTTCTGGTTAGAAGTCAGATGCTTGAGACACTGTGCTATCAGAGCTCCTTGGTTCAAGTCCAGGAACTGGAAATGAAGACTCAGCCAAATGCAGGATCCAAATGTGCCAAAAAGCAAGAGACTTTTCCCAAAGCTTCTCCATATATACTGGAAGCAGCCCATATCCCAAAAGTAACTCCCTTTCAACTACTTAACTGTCCACAGCAGATTTCACCATGGAGGTGATTACAATCTTATCATGGGAAATAACTACATTTGGCTGCCAAGCCACTCAAAACCACATCCTAGCCAAATTGACACACATCCATAATTATTACAGCCCTCAAGAACATCTTGGGAAATGATTATATTTTGGTAACTAAACCTGACTACTTCCTAACCAGGTTAAGTTATTTAGATGGGCTGATTGACCATTAGTTCCATAGGGGCAGGCAGGTAACTCGAACCTGGCCACTGTGATTGATACAAGGATAACATATGAATAAGACAACACTATGGCACTGTGTTTTAGAAGTTGAGTTTGAATTATTGGGAAGAAAATTTCTCATTCTGCTGTGATATAAGCATGAAGCTTCTCGCTACCATCTTGCAGCTGCAAAGGGAAAGCCTGCCTAAAGATGGAGCAAACAGAAAAGAAAGCAAAGATGATATATACATCCATACATCCATACACACATACACATTCATCTATCTAATGAGCGAAATCACGTGCTGATTTGGGCTCTTGAATCCAGATGTACTTGGAACAAAAATTATCCTGGACCTTGTTTGCATCATGAGCCAGTAAACTCCCTTTTTGACTAGCAGGTTTGAGTTGGACTTCTATTTTGTAACACTGTGAGTTCTGATTTCCTGGGAGGGCCAGGTCTGGTGAATGAATGAACTCATCAGATGGAGAATAAGGCACCAAGGCATTCATGACAAATTTCTATTTGAGAACCCTTCACTGAACACCTGCTAAGTGTTAGGCTTAATTCTTGAGATGCTGAAATGAACTAGCAAGTTCAGGATGTACTTTCTGTGTTTTCTGCCTATGAGAGAAGCTGCTTTTCTTCCTTTGCTCATGCTGATTCAGAGTCCATTCTTAAGGAGGTTTAGCGACAGGAATGTCTTTGTTAAAAATGTCCCTCTTGAGCACTGTCAGAGCATATTATCCATTTACTATGGTGACTAATTTTGAAGAATATAACAGTTATTTAAGGTTTTGAATTTTCTTTTTAAAAAGAGAATTCTATTTTCCCTCTGTAGTCATCCCTCATGTGAAATACAAGAACACAGAAGTTTCTGTGGGGAGAAGACAAGACAGGATGGTTAGCACGTAATAAAATTTACTTCAAAGTTCAGAATGACTCCTGACCTATGTGAGACCTTACACTGGGTTAGGAGGGGCAGGAAGTGGGGAAATAGCAAACCCTGTCACCAGTTCTAAATCTAGTTTTCTCAACAGCATTTCTATCCTATTGTCATGGACCTTCGTCATGCCAGCTTTTTCGGTCCAACCTTTTAAACCCTGCTAACAAACAGAAGTGAGGATGGAGAAACTTCATCTCACGTACTACAGACACCTTATCAGGAGGGACCAGTCCCTAGAGGAGGACATCATGCTTAGTAAAGTAGGGGGTCAGTGAAAAAAATGAAGACTCTCAGAGAGATGGATTAATACAGTGGCTGTAACAGTGGGCTCAAACACAGCAATGATTGTGAGGTTAGTGCAGGACCAGGCAGTGTCTTGTTCTGTTGTACTATTAGTTGGAACTGAGTCGATGTACCTAACAACAACAAACATCAGGCCCCATTGAGGAGTGGGAGGTGGGGGTGGTGATGGTAGTTTTTTCCTTAAGGCCTAAATGTGCCAGCAGGGGGAGGAATTAAGACAACAATTGTTGGGGAGGAGTGAAGAAAACCATCCTCACCTGGCTTGCCTGAAGGACTGCCTCCTTACAGCATCATGATTCCCAAGCCCTTCACAGCTTTGGTCAGCAGGTCCAGGATATGGCCTTGTGTCTTAGTCATCTAGTGCTATAACAAAAATACCACAAGTGGATGGCTTTAAGAAACAGAAATTTATTTTCTCACAGTTCAGAAGGCTAGAAGTCAGAATTTAGGACACCGGCTCTAAGGGAAGCCTTTCTCTATCTGTCGGCTCTGGAGGAAGGTCTTTGTCTCTTCTGCGTATTTCCTGGTTCCTTATAGATCTCCAGGTGACTTGGCATCAGTCTTCCCCCATTTCTGCTTTGTTCCCTTGTTTAATCCCTTTTATATCTTAAAAGAGATTGTATCAAGGTAACCCTATATTAATCATATCTCATTAACTTAACAAAGACAACCCATTCCCAAATGGAATTATAACCACAAGCATGAGGTTAGGATTTATAACACACATTTTCTTTGGAACATAATTCAATCCATAACATTCTACCGTTTGGCTCCCCAAAATTCATATTCATCCCATCACATCATCCCAGAAGTCTTAAATCAACACCAAGTCCAAAATCTCATCTTCTGAAATCTAAATTAAGTATCGGTGAGACTTAGGCATATTCCATCCTGAGACAAACTTCCTTTTCATCTGTGAACCTGTGAAATATGGAATGCAAGTTATCTGTTTCCAGAGTACCATTGTGTAACAGGCACAAGGTAGATAATTCCATTACCAGTGGGAGAAATTGGAGGGAAAGAAGGGATAACGTGCACTAAGCAAGTCCAGAACTCAGAAGAACAAACTACATTAACTCTCAAGCCTTGAAAATAATCTTCTCTTCTCTGAGACCATGTGAGCAATGGCTCTGCCATCCAGACTCGGGTTGGCCACACCATTAGGAGTCTGTGTAGAGAGACCCCTTGGCCCTAGGTTTCAGCTCCACCTTCCAGACTGTCAGGGATACTCTGCTCCCTTGGCTTTAGGTTGCCCCATTCTCCTAGATCATCTGAGTGGTGACCCTATCCTTTGGGTCCCAGCAGGCCCTGTTCTTTTACCCCTTAAGCGTGGCAGTCCCACCCTCTCAGCTGTCGGTGGTTTCCCCATTCCCCTGGCACAACTTAATGGCAGCCCCACACAGCAGAACCGAGTTGAGGAAGATCCAACTCTCTGAAACCTACAAGGTGGTGGCCCCACTCTTTGAGATCCAGGAGAGTGTGGCCCCACCTTTTGAACTAAGAAGGCCTTGCTTCTCATGCTCCTTCTAACAGTTCTATTGATCTCTGAGCTGCTCAGTTCAAATGATCTAATTACAAATTTAAAATGAACATGATTGATTGCAGGACTCATAAAAATTAGATATTAATTCTTCTTGAAGAATAAGAGTCAGAGTACTATTCTAGGTGACATTTACTTCATTATGCAAAAGTGTGACTTAAAATATATATATATATATATTATTATAATGGCATTTTAAGCCACATTAAGGTTATCTAGTATTCTAACATTATTACCACTTCAAGATCTCTTGCGATGTCCAGATAAAATCCTCATCATAGTTTTGGATTATACCTAGGAGAATGCAAACTATCATTTAGCTTACGAAGTTTAGGAAGAGACTCTAACCCTTGTATGTTTTTAAAATCAATCCATATTATTTATTTAATCCCAAGTATTGTTAAAATTGCTACCATGCTTCTTTCCTCAGTCATGGCTGCTGTTCTTTTAGAGGATGCTGCTCTGGTCCATTCTTTGAAACAATATTTATAATCTAGCAAGGCACATGTCAACCCAATTGTAGGTTTCAGTCAAGCCCAGAAAATATTTTTAAACAATCTTGTCTCCATCCTTTCAGTCTGTGGTGGGACTGTTGAGAGTGTGAGAGAAAAATTATATTGGGTGGGATGTTGACTAGATGGCCCTGTATAAGAGATCTAGTGACACTGCCTCGGAAACCCAAGGAGGGGTCACAATGAGTCGGGTCTGACTCCACGGCACATAACAACAACAACAACAACTCTAAGATTCTGTGTATGAGATTTGTGGGGCAGATTAGTACAGCCTTAGTAGTAGGTATAGATGCTAAAGCCTCCATGATCTCCTTCCAAACTTTCTAATGTGAGAGTCTGACTTCTGCCCTCTCAGGGGCACCTGGGGCCTTGTTGAACTTTGCTAGTGATAGCCACACAGGGCTGTGAGGCTCAGCTGGTCATCACTGGGTGAGGATGTGTCAGGGTCACTGTAGATCTGTGTCAGGGCTAAGCTCAGGATTTCTTTCTTTTCTTTATAAAACCGTAGTTCTTGTCCTGCCTTCCTGGCTTCCTCCAACTCCCTCAGGGCCATTCGCAGCTCTTGAGAGAGGATTCCTGGTGACTCTCGCTCCTTCATGATCCAGTCCAGGGCCATGTGGCTGCGCATCTTTTCATCTAGGGAATACTGGGAATAGTAGGAGATGACTTCCTGGGAGCCAAGAGACAAAGTCCAGAGTGTAAGTAGAGAACAACAAAGGCACCATGATCATGGCATTCCTTTTTTTTCTTTGCCCCCTCCCATACATCCACTGGAGTTTTACTAACAACTGAGTCTCTCTGATGTGTACAAACCTATAAAAACAATTGCTGCCAAGTCGATTCCAATTCATAGTGACCCCATGTGTGTCAGAGTAGAACTGTGCTCCATAGGGTTTTTAATGGCTAATTTTCAGAAGCAGATCACCACCTCTGAGTGGACTCAAACCTCCAACCTTTCAGTTAGCAGCTGAGCATAGTAACCATCTGCACCACCAGGGACTTTGATGATGTTTACAAAGTGAAGTCATCCTTCTTAAAATGAAATGATGGGGGAAGCTGGTCCAGGTTGATTCAAAACACAACCACCAGGAATGACTCAATAATGCTCATAAAACAAAGCTCTGACCTTGCTGGAAAATACAAGTTTCCTTTGAAAATACATTCCTGTAACAACTAGTATGAATATTATGTCATTTAGTCATTGAACCATTCTGCCCAGCATTATCTCCTGGTAAGACAGAGAGAAACAGCTACACTGAGGGACATGGGCAGCACTGGTTTTGGTTATATGCACTGCAGAAGTCTAATCAGCAGGACACTTTTAGTCAAGGGTACTGGTACCTCATGAGAAGACTTAGAACCCACTAGCGTCAATTTACTAACTGCTGTGTTGTTAGCTCACACAGTTCAAATGGCTCACAGTAACTAGAGAAAGAACTTAAAAAATGTGTTATGGAATGTAGACATTATCATTAGTGATATAAGAATGGCACCCTCATGGTGTGTTGTTAAGTTTCCAAACAATTAAAAAATTAGTTACTACCTGACATTTCTTATGTAAAACAAAGAAAATACTTTGTTAACATCATATCTAGGCTTGGTGGCTATGCTTTAAGAAGATCATATGGAGCGGATGTATTACTGATTTTTATTTTCGAGGACATATGGTAGTTATTTATAACCTTAACAAATTAAAAACAATCATGGAAAAGTGTTTATAACCAACCCAGCATATTTCAAAAGATTTTTATAAAATCAAAGGAAAAGGAAAAAAATAGCCAAAGTCATTGTTGGCTACTCATTTCTTTTCCATTTTTGACATTTTGAAAGCCAGGTTTTCTAAGCAAAGACCATACTGCATGGCAAACTCTCACATCTACCTGTATCCTGCTGAGTAGTCAAGGTTTTGTTCATGAGACAAATAAATCTTCCAGGATAGTAGTTGAAATTTGATAAATATATAAGAGGGTTTTTGCCTTTTGCCACTAAAGAAAAAGGAGAGAAGGGTGCTTCTTGCAGGTAATGAAGAAATAGTACAACCCTGTCTCCTAAAAATATAGAAGAAAATTACAAACCAAAAAATTGGACTGACTGAATGCCAGGTTGTTCACCTTTATGATAATTTTTGTTGTCCCTTGGGGTCTTTTGGTAAGCATCCCTACAATCGATTTTACCTCTCTTCAGTGAGGAGGCTTCAGAAGCTATGCATTCTTAGGTTTTTGTGTATCGAAAGTGGGAGAGGGCATAGATTCTAAATAATAGAACTCTATGTAATTGACAGGAGCTCTGGTAGCATAATGCCTAAGGCACTTGACTGCTAACTAGAAGGCTGCTGGTTCAAATCCACCAGCTACTCCTTGGAAGGAAAGTTGGGCAATCTACTTCCACAGTGATATAAGGAGGGGTTGCTATCAGTGGGGTCTGACTTGATGGCACATAACAACAACAACATGTAATAGACAGGACAGGTGCATAGATTCAGCATTTGACTCAGAAGTATGTCTGTCTTAAAATCCCTTCATTCTGGCAGTCAATACAGGGGTCTGAGTCAGTCCTGTGCCTGGTCAAGATTCTCCTGTGTGTCCCAGTCCCCGATTCAACCACATTGTTGCATATAATTTTCATGATGCCCTCTACTCTGAGTCAATAAATAAGTTAGCGGATTTAAATGGAGAAGTCTGAATACAGGAACTCCCCAGAGAGAATGACAAGCCCATACAACACAAACCTGGTCTGGGTTGGAAATTCTCACCTGTCGGGAACATTTTGTTTCACGAAGGGCTTTTAGGCTTCCGTTCCAGTGCAAGAGTTGGAAAATGGTCATCAACTCCTATAAAACCCAAGCATCTGTCATTGGTCTCAAAAGCAGAAATGTGAAGGAGTCTCTCAGGGAGAGTTGAGTAGGGCATAACTCTGATCCCCAAATCTCTCAGGGAAATAGAATATATAATATTGTCAGAACATGCCATGGCTTTTCAAAGACCAGAGTCCCCCAGGCTTCTGAACATTCTCCTTTTGCTCCCCTGCTGTCTCCATACTTGTACAATAAAATGACTAAATACTTGATAGATATCTTTCAATGTAAAAATATATGTACTCTAACAAATTCTACATCTAAGAAGTTATCCTTTACCTATAATAGCACCTGTGAGAAATAATGTGCTGACAAGGTTATTCAATACATCAATTTTTGAAATTGTCTAAGACTGGGAACATCTTAAATGTTCGTTTGTAGGGCAATGGTTAAAGAAAGTATGATGCATCCACTGAACACTTTCTAGTTAAAAAGAAAGGATGAGAATGCTAAGTTTTGATAAGCAATCTCTAATGTGCATTAACATTCTTTTAAAGGTACTAGGTGTCTAAAGTGTGTAATGTGTGTTTCTATTTGAGTAAAATCAGAGTAGAAGATTCCACCTGTGGATTGATTGAGTGGCTAGGCAGCTGGATGTAGTTTTCCCCATGATTAGACTGGCAATCAACTCCATGGTGGAATCTACTGGAGCAGCTGAGTAGCTGCTTTAGGTATGTGATCTGCTTCTAGTATGTAAGAAGTAGCTTTAAGAATGGTCTCTGCAGCTTTTTGGCACACTTAGACCCTGCATGTAGCTGAGTCTTTAGTCAGCAGCCTGCTGTGTTTCCTGTCGATCTTGGGATTGTCTCTGGACTTGAACTATTGACCTGCCGTGTAGTTTTGTAATCTTGGGACGGTGACATTTTATTTGTCAACCTTGGGTTTGTCAGCATCAGCAGCCAGCAGCTGCCTGAGTTAAGAGAGGCCTCCAGCTTTCAGTGGGCCAGGAGCAAGAGGCAGAGCTAAATCCCAAAAGGTCAAGGGGCTTTCACCCAGCCCCTAGAGCTGGCACTTTGCACTCGAACTTCTAACTTCCTAAACTGTAAGAGAATAACTGTTTGTTAAAGCTACCCTTGTGGTATTTTCTGTTAGAGCAGCACTAGAGAACCCAAACACCACCCTATATACTTACTCTAGGCTTGTGTGCCTAGAATAGTCCAGGCAAGATACAAAAGAATCTCAAAATATTACTTGTCTCTAAGGAGGAGGAAGGAATGCCTGGAGGTAGGAATGGGAAGGAAAGAGCATCTGAGATTCTTTTGCATCCTCTGTGTTCCAAATCAAGTAATTTTATTATGTATTAAAGAAAACAATTTAAAATTTTTAAAAAATAAAAGCCTCAAAATAAACAGACAGACAAGTTACAGAAACTGCAAAATACTCCCAAGTTTATGAATTCAGTCAAGAAAACACCTTAAGCTGTAGACAATAAGATTTGCACTGCAATTAAGACTCACCCATGGTTGCCACATCCACTGGAAATCTCTGAGCATAGCATAAAGCCTTTTTTTTTCCTGTCTGATATCAAGTGCACAATAAAGTGTATAAACATGCTGAAGATTTGTGTTTTCCTAATGTGATTAGAACTAGCAGCTTTTCATTAAAGTTATCTGCATTTTATTTAGGGAATTTTTTATTTTTATTTTTT
>NW_006921680.1:1518640-1524416 GCF_000298275.1 Orycteropus afer afer | reverse complement strand
TATCTTCTGTGTCTGTGTTAATTGGTTTCCCTTTTCTTTGTTGAAGAGGGTCTGTGCAATCCTTCTGCCTAGTCCGCCATCTTGCCGGGACTCTATTTTTATTTTTTTAAAATCACAGATACCTCTATTGTGGATTAATAGCAGAGACCACAACCACATAATAATTGGAAAATAACTTGATATAATTACAGGTGGTCCTCAATTTACGAACATCTAACGTATGGACAACTGGTACTTACCCTTTAATGATATGTAAATTTACCCCACTTTGAAACAATTGAACCAACCCTTACTGGCAATGAATTCTTCATTACAATCACCTTCATTTGCTGCATGTGCAGTTTTAAAATCATTGAAAAGACTTCAAACCCTTTTTTGCACTATCCAAAAACCAAACCAAGCTCACTGTCGATGAGTCAGATCTGACTCATACTGACCCCTCCTTGAGTTTCCAAGGCAGTATCACTACAAAATTAGATTGCCCAGTCTTGGTTCTGAGGAGTGGCTAGAGGGTTGTCAGCCTTCTGGTTAGCAGTCAAATGCCTTAAGCTCTATTCTACCAGAGCTCCCTTCGTGCACCAAAGTAAGGCTAAATGCACCTGTTCTAACTTACCTACAGGTTTGACTTAAAGGCACACTTACAAACGGATCTCGTTCATTACCTGGAGACTGCTTGTAATTAATTTTCCAGTTATAAAAACAGTCATGAAATTTTTATGTAAATTTCCTACTGCATGTTCCAAAAAGCTGGCTTTTATTTCATTAATTGTCCTTACCTCTGATTGCTCAGGAAAAAAAAAAATTTGTATTATGAAAATCATGAAACATAGTCATTCTTTGAATCCAGATATCTTAAAATTATTTGGTAAAATTTCAAACTACAAGATTACCAGAAAAGCAAATTATACTACATAGTCTCATGTCTAAAATTGCTATGAGAATGTATGTTTTCCTTTTTTTTCAAGCTGAGATCCAGTTTGGTACTTTGTCTATGTTCCACTGCATAGAAAGCACCCTGAGAGGTACAGAGACCTCAGTCAAAGCAAAACCCTTGTTTCCATTAATTAAAATACAGCATGGATACCAGCTACCTTCTCCCTTGGC
This sequence comes from Orycteropus afer afer, assembly GCF_000298275.1. NCBI lineage: Eukaryota > Metazoa > Chordata > Mammalia > Tubulidentata > Orycteropodidae > Orycteropus > Orycteropus afer. The sequence continues at coordinate 1,523,312 of NW_006921680.1, read as the reverse complement.
CCCCAAATGGAGACCCACCCTCTTTCTAGGGTCTCCTGCCCTGTTTGCTCCACTTCTTCCTCCCCCATCCAGATTTTCACTCAGTCACACCAACATAATGATTCAGGAAGGTGTCAGTGGTTTGCACAATAAATCAAATGTTGCTCTCACTGCTATGCTTCTCAATCTTTCCCCCCTGGAAAATATCCCTAGTGGCCAAGGAAAGTAAATCAGTTCTGCTACTCCCTATTTCCCTAGTATCCAGTGAACTCAATTCTGAGTCATAATGACCCAGGTGTGGCAGAGTAGAACTGCACTCCATAGCGTTTTCAAGGCTGTTAACTTTTGGAAGCAGATCACTAAGCTTTTCTTCTGATCCACCTCTGAGTGGGTTGGAACCACTAACCTTTTGGTTAGTAGTCAGTGTTTAACCATTTGTGCAATCCAGGGAACTCCACCAAATTTACCTCACCCAATACTCTGCAGTTACAAAAATGAGTAGGAAGGCTCTTGATGTACTGATACAGGTGTCAGTGGAGGGCAGGTGTTTACAAATCAGAAATTTCTTTCAGTTTCATGAGAATTGATTTGGATTTTGTATTCTATTCTATATGTCCATTTTATTAAAACATGATAATAAATATTACCACCACTCCTTCTCCTGATTATTCCAAAATCTTCATGTAAAACTGACAACCTGGGAAGATATGTTAGATTTATTCTGTGACTTTCAATACCCCTCTTGGCCTTGCCCTTGCATCCTTGCAGCCCAGTTTGAGAACAATAGGGCTGTCTAAGCAACTCCCACTCCTGGGTCCCCTTAATTCCATCCACTGACAAATGTTACCTTAGAAACATACCCTTCTTCTCCAAAGTCCTCCTGGATATCATTCTTATCCATACACAAATCTCTCCCACCTTCCAGATAAACTTGTGTTATTCTACCCAACAACATTCCTAAAATTTTGTTGCTTGTTGCTATTGAGCAGATTCTCATTCATGGCAACCCAATGAGAGCAGAATAGAACCCTTTCATGGGATTTTCAAGGCTGTAGCCTTTCAGAAACAGATTGCCAGACCTGTTTCCCAAGGACCCTCTGGGTGGATTCGAACCTCCAACCTTTTGGCTAGTAGCCAAGTGCTTAACCATTTACACTACCCAGGGACTCCTACGACTTTAGAATCCACATTTCTGCTGAGAACAGAGCCATGCCTCTTGATACTTTAAAACAAACAAACAAACAAAAAACCTCACTGCCATCGGGTCAACTCTAAAACTTTCCTGGAGACTTGAACTATTTTGCCTGAGGGAGGGTGTAATCGTCCTCCTCTTCTCTGGCTTGCCTAAACTTCTGGTCCATCATTACCAGTTTTCTGTTGCTTCTTCAGTATTGCTTCTGTTTCTAAAACTCCCTAGGGAAGACAGCTTTCTTTCCACTTTCTTATATTATTTGTTCACCAATTCTTGTCCTCCTCTAGAGAAATATTATTCTTCCCATCATATGTAAACTATATTTGCATATTTCTGGTCCTGCTTCTTTATTTCCCTTCCTAAGAGCAAATTCACTGTCTTCAAATCTTCCCAATCTGTATGAACACTCTCAACTTAGCCCTAGGAAATCCTTCCTTGCCTCTAAACAATTCCATTGGAAATCCTTGAATCAATGTGGACTGGCTAGGAGAGAGCCCATATGGACTTCTGTAAGGAATTACTTTCACATTTCACCATGATTAGGAGTCCCTGGGTAGTACAACTGGTTAACATACTTGGTTGCTAATTGAAACACTAGAAGTCTGAGTCCACCCAGAGGTGCCTCACTAGAAAGACCTGGAAATCTGCATACTAAAATCAGTCACTGAAAACCCTAGGGTTCTACTCTGACACACAGGGAGCTGCCATGAGTATGCATCACCGCAACGGCCACTGGTCTTCACGATGATTCTTCACTACCTGATTTTTCACAGTCTCTCTCTCTATCAGGAGAAACCCTGTTACTCTAAATTAAGTTCCTGTTGTCTGCTCAGTGAGGTCTCTGTCTTACTTCTCACAGAGCCTTTGTGGTCATTGAATGTTGGTGCTGTGCTTTTTATTATGTGGGCTAATCCAGAAGCCTGGAAAGTAGGTCTGAACTGAAAGAAAAAGAAAAAGATGACCTCATAGTCTAGAGCTAGGGTAAGATAAGTGGGGCACTTATCCTGGATGTAAAATTTAAGTTGTGTGAGGTGAGTCATACAAGTGCAAGGTCTTTTATTTAAAATGCTTTCTTATTTAAAATTTTAATACTTTGTTCCTTAAAGATTTTTTTTTTTCTTGCATTAATTTTGATATATGCCCTGGTGGTGCATGGTTAAATGCTCAGTTGCTAACTGAAAGGTTGGCGCTTCAAACTTATCTAGTGGCTCTGTGGGAGAAAAACCCAGTGATCTGCTCCCATAAAGGTGAAAAAACCAAAACCAAACCTGTTGCCATTGAGTTGATTCCAATTCATAGTTACCTATAGGACAGAGCAGAATTGTCCCATAGGATTTCCAAGGTTATAAATCTTTACAGAAGCAGACAGCTGTGTAGTGCTGCTTGGTTCAAACCACTGGCCTTTTGGTTAACAGCTGAGTGCTTAACCACTGCACCACCAGAGATCCTCCCTTAAAGATTACAACCTAAAAAACCCTATGAGGCAGTTCTACTTTGTCACATGGGGTTGCTATGAGTCAAAACTGACTTGATGGACTTCTGGTAAGATGGAGGAATAGGCAGACAAGCGACACAGAACCTCTTCAACAAAGAAAAGGAAAACTGATTCACAGAGATAATCATGGAGCCCTGACCTTTGAAAGAAACTATATAGAAGTGGATTAGGCACCAACTAGTGGAAAACTCTGAATGAAAACAGTGAGTACAGAGATGGTCAGAGCTGCGAACTATCAGCTACTCTGACGAGACCAACAGCCTGAATATTTCCAAGTGCTGTTGGGACCTGAGAATTGACCTAAAGATCAGCCTTGGTCACCAAGGGCTGCAGGGACGACTGTGCTGGTGACCTACGACTAGGAAGGGAAACAGCAAGGTGGGAGACTACCTGAGCTGTTGACTTTCCACTGTCTGGAGGGTGACCATTTTGGATATTTAAAGTGACTGAGGGTTCAGCCATTTTGAATCTTTATAAGTGACAATCATTTTGGATTTTAAAGTGATAGCATTCTCATTTAGATTCCAGGGATCTAACAATGGGCTGTGTTTGCCAAGGACAGCAGGGACATACAAGATGCTGACAACAGGAAAGGAGACAGGTGGTGAGTGTATAAGTGCTGCCCACTAGCAAATAGAGGAGCACAGCACAGTACCTGGCTTGTGTAGATAACATACAAACAAACAAAGAAAATTTAAATTGTGAGCAAGTCACTCCAACATAAAATCACCAATTTAATATAAACACAAAAACGTCACAGTGCCTCAGAGACAACAGAGCATCACAGTCCACACAAAGAAGCAAGATAAAGCAGGAGAAACAAGGGACCAGGATACAGATCCAAGACATAGCATTGAAATTCCCTGATAAGGAATTCAAAAGAATAATATTTAGGTATCTTCAGTGAATTGAGAGACAGATCAAGGAAAACACAGAGAAAACCCTAGAACAATTTCAAAAGACAATACAAGAACAAAATGACAACATAAATGAAAAATTAGAAATGACACAAAATCTACACACAGAAGTTCAGAAGATTAATACTAAATTTTCAGAAATAGATAAGGCATTGAATGGGCAAAGGAGCAGAATTGAATCAATGGAAGACAGAACTAGGGAGATTGAAGGCAAATACCTGAACACTTCTTTGGAAAGGGATCAATCACAAAAAAGGGTCAAAACAAAATGAAGAAAGCCTAAGGTTCATGTGGGATACCATCAAAAGGACTAAGCTACGTAATTGGAATTCCAGAACAAGAAGAGACAGATAAAACCACAGAGAAAACTGTCAAAAATTTGTTGGAAGAGAATATTCCTGGTATGATGAAAGATGGGAATATATCCATTCAGGAAGTCCAACGAACCCCAAACAAGATAGATCCCAAAACAAAATCACCCAGACATATCATCATCAAACTTACCAAAACCAAAGACAAAGAAAGAATCATGAAAGCTGCACAGGAAAAACGAAAAGTTACCTACAAGGGGCAACCAACAAGATTAAGCTTGAATTTCTCAGCAGGAACCATGCAGGCGAGAAAACAATGGGATGGCATATATAAAACCCTGAACGAGAAAATTTCCAACCAAGAATTATGTACCCAGCAAAATTGTCCCTCAAATATGATGGTAAAATTAGAACATTTCCAGATAAGCAGAAATTAAGGGAATTTGTTAAAACCAGGTCAACCTTATAAGAGATGCCAAAGGGAGCCCTTTGGACAGAGAAGCAACAACAGCTAACAACAACTAACTATTAACAAACATGATGATGTAACCCAGAAACCAACCCAATTATGGAAGTATCCAAAGTAAATAAGCCTATAAGACTGTAAACAGGGAACCAAAGACATCAATTGACAAATGAGGACAACTACAAACCAAAAAGAGGGGAAAAAATGTGTCACTACAGAACTGCTAGATAGTAGGGAAGTCAAGACAACTACAAGATAGGATGGACTGTTCTAAACTTGGGAAGAAAACTATAAATCACAGGATAACCTCAA
>NW_006921680.1:1506882-1517985 GCF_000298275.1 Orycteropus afer afer | reverse complement strand
GATGGGGCAATCTACTTCCGTAGTGATACTGCCTCGGAAACCCAAGGAGGGGTCGCTATGAGTCGGGTCCGACTTGACAGCACCTAACAACAACAACAATTTTGATATTTTGAAGTATTGCATTAAGGTCTTATTTATCTTGATTACAGAGTTTTTTGGTGACCTTGCAAATTTTGCATATAAGGTGAGCACTTCACTCGTTTCACCTTAGTGTAGGCCCTGCTCGTGGGTCTGTGTCAGGTCAGGCCGGTTTCATGAGCATTCAATCTGTACTGTCACAGGGGGGCCCCCACTTGGATTCATGGTCTGTTGTTGCTCTCTTGAAATGCTTAATTTTTTTTTTTTTTTTTTACACAAGGGGCCCAGCATTTTCATACTGCACTAGGCCCTGCAAATTATGTAGCTGTTCCTGGTCAGCCGAGTAAATGCACAATGCTGTTCTCTGGAGCTATGTCTGGGAAGCTGGCTTGGTTCTGTGCTTCATCAGAAACAAGAAAAACAAGCACTGTAAATCGAGAGCTTGAAAAGCAGGTGGGCACCATCTCCCCACCCAAGAGAATGGATTTAAGAGGAAATTTGTTTATGGGATGAGGTTTTAAAAGGCGACCTGGAGAATTTAGCAAAGATGTAAATAAACAGCTCTCCCTTGGATTGCATTAGGCTGCAGAAGAAATATATTAACCAGCTTCAGTCAAAGTCGGCCTCGAATCTGACCTTGACAAAACTCAGCGACTAGTGCTGCCCCCATCCCTCACTCCAGACTGCATGCTGTTTTCTCTATGGCAAGGCTACCTCAAAACAGACATCCTAGCTTGCCTCACACGATGTGAAGGTAAGTAGAGGCTATCGTGTTTCCTTCTGAGCCTGGCTGGGTGATGGCCCCCCTTGAAAGCCTGTGGGCAGTCAGGAGGCACCAGCTTTGTTTTTATATCGTACACAGCCCATAGCTAGATACAAAACCACATCTATTACCCACCAGGGGAACTGAATTGCCATTCCGGCTGCAGAAAGAGCCCAGGTCTGTGGTCAAGTCCCATTATGTGCAGACACAAGCTGATGTGTTTAACCCAGGCCACTAAAGAATGTGCTGGGTCCCAGCAGGAAACCCAGAGCTGGCGGAAGAAAGAAAGATGTGCTCCATCGCTCTCCTCCTGGGTTGCCTTCGTCCTTCCTGGGGGTGGGGTGGGTTTTCCCTACCCTCATGTCTTACTCTTCCTTTGTCCTCTACCTGCTCCCATCCCCCGTTCCTGCACCCAGCCTCAGTTTTTGAGAATTTATGAAGCTTTTCCACAGTGTGATTCACATGATTATTTCACTTAGACCACACAGAAAACACATAATCCATTGCAAGGCAATTAAAGTATTAACCAAAAGAAGGTTGAGTAGAGCCTTTCATAGTACTTGGAAGGAATTTTAAGAATTTTTTTTTTTTTTTTAACCTCACCTTCCCCATCTTTGGAAGACACTCAATCACATTCAAAATCATTCTTGATTTTCTGTAAATAGCTACTAAATCACATACAAGCTACTGTATTCTGGGGCAGGCAACATCCAATCTATAATAAAAGAAGTATAATAGTCTTTTGAGAGGGGGAAGAATTAAAGTAAATGAGGTTCATCCTTCAGGGAAGTACTATGCTAGATGCTTTATAAATGTTATCTTAATTTAATTCTAACAAAAACCCTATGAAATGGGTCACAAACAATATGTCAATCGGTTTAATTGGTTTTAAGGGGAACTTTGCTTGAAAAGCAGGTGAAACACTATATGGTCATAAGACAGTATTCTTTACTTCTTTCTTAGACTTAAGTCTTATATTCCCTGTGTAGCAATTTGGATCAGGGCTTTGGTGGCACAGTGGTTAAGCACTCAGCTGCTAACTGAAAGGTCGGTGGTTTGAACCCATCAGCCACTCCGAGGGAGGAAGATGTGGCAGTCTGCTCTTATAAAGATTACAACAGTTACGAGAATTTATGGGGCACTTCTACTCTGTCAAACGTTGTTGCTGTGAGTCGGAATCAACTGGACAGCACTGGCAATTTGGTGCAATGGTTAAGCGCTCAGCTGCTAACCAAAAGGTTGGCAGTTTGAACCCACCCAGTGGCTCCATGGGAGAAAGACCTAGTGATCTGCTTCCATACAGATTACAGCCAATAAAATCCTATGGGACAGTTCTACTATCTGTCATATGGGGTTGCTGTGAGTCAAATTGACTAGATGGCACTCAAGAACCACAACAATGGTAATTTAGCTAACCTATCCAAACCCAACCCAACCCATTGCCATCGAGTTGATTCGGGCTCATAGTGACCACAGAAAGCAGAGTAGAACTGCCCCATAGGTTCTCCAAGGCTGTAAATCTTTACAAAAGCAGAGTGACACATCTTTTTCCTGTGGAGCAGCTGGCGAGTCCGAACTATCAACCTTTAGATTAGCAGGTGAGTGTTTAACCACTGTGCTACACAAGGCTCCTTTAGCTAAACTATGTTGTTGTTGTTGTTGTTATGTGCTGTCTCAATCAAACACAATCCAGGTGTTGTGGAGGTATTCTGTAGATGTGATTGACATGTACAGTCAGCCACTTGACTTGAAGTAAAGGAGATTGTTCTCCATAATCTGGGTGAGTTTCATCCAATCAGTTGAAACGCAGTGCTTCTATTCATGTTGTGATGCTGCTCTTGGTATGTCTGCATGATCTAGATTTTAGAGATTTGGTGATCGAGTCCTCCCCGGCCTCAAACCAATAATGACCATCGATTTGAGTGCATTTGTTAGTAGTGAGCTCTTTCCTTAGTAAGAGAGAAGGCAGGATGGTAAGTTGCTGGCTCTTCTTCCGTAAAACTGAGCTTTTCCTGAGGAAGAAGAAACCCTGCCTCAGGACTGTGGCATAAAACCCTAACTGACTTTTCAGCTTACCGGACTGCCCTATGAATTTTGGACTTGCCAGGCCCCACAATTACATAAACCAATTTGTTGAACTAAATCTCTAAAAATATATCTCCTGCTGGTTGTTATTCTGGTAGAGTCCTACCTAATTCACTCTGTTTCATAAAAGCAAAGATTGCAGCTTATTTGCTTGCTGCTTTTAGTCTACTGAGGTGTGATGGTGTGTAGCTATAATGCTGTGGGGTTTTTTTTTTGTTGTTGTTGTTAGGTGCCATTGAGCTAGTTATGAACTCATAGTGACCCTAATAACAACAGAATGAAACACTGCCTGGTCCTATGTCATTCTCATAATTTGAGCCCATTGTTGGGGCCACTGTGTCAATCCATCTCACTGACGGTCTTCTTTTTTGCTGATGCTCTATTTTACCAAGCATCATATCCTTCTCTAGGGACTGGTTGATCCTTCCTGATAACATGTCCAAAGTATGAGTGGCAAAGTCTTGCCATCATCAGTTCTAAAGAGTGCTCTTGCTAAACTTGCTGGTTTGTAGGAGTGTTAGTTCAATGAAAATGACCAGGATGCTCTAGAGGAAAAGAAGAGATGAACCCTTTTGCACATATAGTACTGCATTGTCAGTGAAGGCAAACATGGGTATACGGAGGGATAGATGGGTGGACAGGCTGAATTAGTAGGTATGTCTATGAAGTGGGGAGTGTACCCAAGATCATGTATAGGGCTGGCAGACAATGGTCCTGGAAGTATGATCTGAATTCCTAGGTGTATAGTAGAGCTGACAAGGGACAAGTTTGTAGTCACTCCTTGGCCACAGCCAGCTACCCAGAGGTACCGGGTAGTTGAACCTGTGGGCTTGGGACCATAGTCAGAGGGGACATCAAGCTCAATTGGCATAACATACTATACGAAACATTGTTCCACCTCCTACTTTGGCGAGTAGTGACTGGGATCTTAAAAGCTTGTAAGCAGCCAGCTAGATGCAACAATGGGTCTCTCTTCGTCCAGAGCAAAGAAGAATGAAGAAAACCAAAGATTTACAGAAACAATTAGTCCTAGTGACTGGTACACCATGCGATCCACAGCCTATATGACTATGAGACCAGAAGAACTAGATGGTGCCTGGCTACCACCATCAACCACTTGGAGGGGGATCTGTGTAGGAGATCTTGGATAAAGAGGGAGAATGATGCAGAACAAAACTCAAAATCATTTGGAAAAAAAAAGAGGGTGAGGGGAGACCAGGTTTGCTGGTCTGATAGAGCCTGGTGGAACCCTTGAGACTATGGCCCCTAGCTGCCCTTCAGGTCTGGAATTGAATCCACACCTGTGGCTTCCAGCCAAACAACAGATGGGCATATGAGTTGAACATTTACCTGAGGTAGATACACTCCTTGGAGAGAACAATCATGGGAGAAAGGAAGGCTGTTTATGCACAGGGAGACAGCTCAGGGGGCAGGAGTGCATGGAGGGATGGACACAGGGAAGAGGTAACTATCGGGAGGAAGTGGGAGGGGAGCTGTTGCATTGTGGTAAATTGTAGTCAATGTCATGAGACAAAGTGTATGTGAACTGCTGTATGGAAAGTGAATTTGCTCTGTAAATTTTCACTCAAATCACAATTTAAAAAAAAAGGAAAAGAAGAAAAGTAAGATTATTGGAAGGATTTGTGTTAGTGATAAGAGTGACTATTTCTCCTAGGCTTCTGGTTTGGATAATCAAATAAATAGGTAGTAGGTCCTCAGGTACCTGAAATTCCAGCATGGTCTTCCCCATGTTTGACTCCAGCATATAGTGATAGGCTCCAATACTGGTGCTAGGATCATCAGCATCATCTAAGGTACCCTTGGAAAGAAAAGCAAAAAACAAAAACATTACTGATTTTTCAGTATGGGTAGTCATATATTAATTCTGTGCTGCTCAGTGAGTCTATATAGTTGTCCAAACCCTTCAGCTATCTACTCTACAACCAAGTTTGTAGTTGATTTTGGATAAAATTCTTAATCTCAACACGGCTCAAAGTAAAGAAGGTTTTGTAATCAATTTGAATCTAGCTTTGGAGCCCTGATGGTGTACTGCCTAAGGCATTTGATTGCTACCCAGAAGGCTGGCAGTTCAAACCCACTAGACACTCCTCGGAAGGAAGACGAAACTACTACTCTACTTCCGTAGAGATACTGCCTCGGAAACCCAAGGAGGAGTTGCTATGAATCAAAATCAACTCCATGGTAGTGAGTTGGCTTTTGGTTTTTCTTTAGAATGCTAACAAATGATATACTTGCTGAAAGAATAATTATTCAAAAGTTGTTGCTAACTGCTAACTCATGGTGACAAATCACTGCCCAGTCCTGCGCCTCCCCATGATCCATTGTGGAGCAAACCATTGTGCTCAACCACATCTACTAGGTGATTTTCAGAAATAGACCACCAGGCCTTTCTTCCTAGTTCATCCCGAGCTCTGCTGAAATCTGTGTATTGTTATAACAACATACAAGCCTCCATTGACAGATAAGTGGTGACCATGTATGATGTGTAGAAATTCCGTATCATTGTACAGGGTTTTCGTTGGCCATAGCATTAACGCTGTGTTTGCCCTCCAATGCTGCCTTCGTTGGTTATTGAAATGCTGAGACCCTGACCTTGCTCTGATGATAACCAGATTATGTAAATGACATGGGGAGAATTCTCTTTTTGTATGGAACATTCATATTTTACTGCCAAGATTCTTAATGAGAGCTTTTTTTTTTTTTAAATAAATACACTGTTGTTTGGCCCAGAGTCATGGATCTTGGTTTGTTTTTTCACTCCTGGGCCACTTAATCTAAGATTAGGTAACAAGGTGAGTGGGTGATAGCTAGAAATTAAATTCCCTTTCACTTTGGTTGCAGGGAATGATGGCAAAAAAGCTAAAAGGAGCTTTGAGTGGCATTTAGGCCAATTAGCTCTAGCTTGCTGTTCCACATCCCATGGCCTTGGATTCCTGGGAAGGTGGGCCATGGCAACTTCGTGAGACTGAACAAACAACTGCCAGCATCAGATAGCAGCAAATTTATAGCTTTTGAATGCAATAACATTAACACACTGCTGCTGAAATATTTATGTTGGCTTTTTAAATATCCCTGAGGAAATCCATCCAAAAGCCTGAAAGCCATATATATTCTGTTTCTTTAGAAATTTCCATGAAAAAAAGAAAAAAGATAAATTACATTTACACTGAGGGCCCCTCCCTGCTCCTGAGTAAATTCCACACCTATATAAATCAGGCATCATTTTCCTAACTTGTTCCTCAAAGGCACTTGAAATTTAGGGGACTGAAAAATGAAGGCTTCCTTTCATCCTCAGACCAGACATAAAGCAGAGCTAGCTCCCTGACAGCTCCCTGCCTGTTCAATCACTCTCCTTCCCCTGCCCCATCCCTTATCTCTCCTCTAAGTGATAAAAGCATTAATGAGAGGAAAAGGAACCAACTGTCACTGCTGGGCTGATAGTGCCTCCTTCATTATCAGCAGCTTCTCCAGAATGATAGAATCTTTTTAGTCAGGCTAAGAGGAAAAGGGGGAGCTCTGGTGGTATAGTACCTAAGGCTTTTAACTGCTAACCAGAAGGCTGGCGGTTCAAACACACCAGCCACTCCTCAGAAGGAAGATTGGGCCATCTACTTCTGTAGTGATACTGCCTTGGAAACCCAAGGAGGGCTTACTATGAGTCGGATCCCACTCTACAGCAGTGAGTTTGGTTTTTTTTTTGGTAGAGACATCTTGGAAGAAAGGCCTATTGATTTTTTCTGAAAACATCAGCCACTGAAAACCCTATGGAGCACAGTTCTACTCTGATACACTTGGGGTCACCATAGTCTGAGTTGACTCAACAACAAAAACAGAAAAAAGAAGGAAAATGTAAAACGTGATAAGCAGCGTGGTTCCTCAGTTTTGTCCATCCTAAAGGCAAAGCTAGAGGTGGCTAATCCTTTTGGTGATGCCAAGTGCCTGCTCTTAGAAGACATACAGTGAAATTATGAGAGCCATAAGTGGGAACAAAGAACTTCTTTTAAGCCTTCTAGTTTGGAGTAATATGGGTGAGGAGTTCCGGATAATTTATGAAGTGAATAATCTAACTCCTTGGTTTTTGAGAAGATCTTCTATCTAAATTTCTGAGACAGGTTTTTTTTTTTTTTTTTCGGCTCTTAAAGACTTTGCATTAATTGTACATTAATTGTGTCCATTAAAGAAATTTTCTAAAAGAAATAATTGATGATAGCTATGAGGAATGCTAACAGCTAGCACATATTTGGCCATAAACCCTTTCCCTCTTCATAACCAAGCAGAAATTGTACATTACACAGACCAAGCAGGGTTTTCTTAAAAACATAGATTGTAGGGCTTCATCCTGGCTGGGGAACTGCCACTTTTAAATAAGTACATCAGATGATTTTTACAATGAATAATGTTTGGGAAAAACTAACCTAGTCTATCAGAGTAAAGCAGTATTCAATTGCATGGGTCATTGGGCCCTAAAAGATAGGTGTTCCACCAAAACAAACAAAAATCTAAAAAGTGTTTGCCTTGAGCATGGGCTCTTTTAAGATCTATAACAAAACTCACTGCCGTTGAGTCAGATACGATTCATAGTGACCCCTCCTTGGGTTTCCAAGGCAGTATCTCTATGGAAGTAGATTGTCCAGTCTTCCTTCTGAGGAGTGGCTCGTGGGTTTGAACTGCCAGCCTTTTGGTTAACAGTCAAATACCTACCAGAGCTCCTTTAAGATCTATACAGGATCTAATTGATAACAGCAACTTGCAAAATTAGGTAGGAACTTTAGGAGACAGTGAGTTTATTTTAATGAGGAGAACAACTCAGAAAAGGAGAGTGAGAATGGTTGTACAACTCCAAGAAAGTAATCTATGTCTTTGAATTGTATATGTACAAACAATTGAATTGGAGTATATTTTGCTGTGTATATTCTCAACAACAACAAAATAAAGAAAATTAAAAAAAAAGTCAATCTGAAAACATACAAAAAACATTCAAATAAGCAAATCGAGGTGGCTCAACTCATCTACTTTGATTTAAGACGGTATATACTGTGATCTGAGGAGGCTAAAAATTATCACTGAGGTTTGGATTTGGGGAGCCAGCTCCAGTATCATGATTTCTGGTCCAGGTATTCTTTTTGCTGAAAATGAGTGATTCAACAGGTGAAAATTAAACTTTTATAATTCTTAAAATAGACTCTGCTCACTTTAGCACCTTCCAAGGTTCAAATGCCTCAGTGTATATGTGCAGCCAGCTCTTCCCTTTCCTTGTGGGTACTTACACTGGTGGAGGCAACGGCTTCCTGAACACTTTCCATAATGAATTCCTTGGTGATCCTGCGGGAGGGCAGCTCATTGAAGAGAGAGTTGATCAGGGCCACTTTAGCTGCATCTCGTCTGGCCTCAGCTCTACTTAAGCAGCACTTGAGAAGGGAAGGAGAAAAGGAGTTATTAAAGGATTTAGCATCTCACCATTTTATCCCCGCATCAATGGGTCTGCAGACATTTCTATTCATACATTTATTGTCTGGGACTACTCTTCCATACCCATTGCTAATCTGCTTGAAGATCATGCACATTTTCTTTCAGCTCTCGAGCCCATGCAAATGGGTTGGTTGTTCTTCAATTGCTTTTTGTTTTATTTCACAGTCATTGAATGTGCACCACGTACCAGAGGCTTTGCATACTCTGTTAATAAGTAATAATAAAACTAATAATGGCTACTATTGTGTGCTAGGTAATTTACATTCATTATCAAATCCTATCCCACAGGAAAAAAATAAAGGTAAATAAGAAAATCAGGGAAAGGAGAAAGACTTGTAATACCATATTAAGAACACAGGTCCTGGAGTGACGCTATTCAGCATTGTCTAGCTGTAAGACATTGGGCAAATTAATTAATCTTTTTGTGCCTCAATTTCTCCTCTGTAAAATAGAAATAATAGCAGTCCTTTTGTCATAGGTTAAGGTTAGGATCAATTAGTTAATATCAATAAAGCACTGAGAAAACTTGGCACACGGTAGCATTCTATGTGAGTTTTCTGTCACATAAAAATGCCTCAGTCTTATACTTTTATCTACCTCCATGTTAGTATAAGGGTGCTGCTGATGATATCAGAGAGAAGACCCTTCCCAAGTATAGGTTTCTATTGTTTTGTTTTTGCAGCATTTTTTCTCCACCTTCCTTCTAATAACGGTCCTGATTTTCTTGAAGACTATCCTCTCACCTTGCTCTCAATTCACATGGTTTGGATGGGAAATACTCTATGCCCAGCTCTGAGATGGACATATGTTTACAGCCTGGTCAATCAGCACCTCATTCCCTTATTTACGGTGATGATTAGTTCAGGGCGAGCACCTGACCTAATCAAGCCTTTCCAGAGATTTTTGCTGGAGATTTTGAAAGAGACATACTTTCAGCTAGGTTGCCACAACAAGGGAAGAGGCTGTCTCAGAATAATCCAATACAGAGAAAAGCAGTGCCAAATGATGGGTAATCTCTTCATATTGGCAACCTCATTTGATTGTCTGAATGCAATTGAACCCAAAGTCAAATAGCACTGGATTTCTCAATTATGTGAACCAGTATTTTACCCCTTTCCCTTAACCCATCTTCCAATGGCTTTCTGTCACTTGCAGCATTAACTGTCCTTATCTATACAAGACAGACACCCTGAACTTTTCTCTGTCGAGCTTTCTGTTCCCTTAGTTGGATTGAGTGCAATGTGGCTTACCCCTATGCACATCAGTCACTTCTTTTCCCCTGGCCAGCTGGCCTTTACAAAGCTTGGTCCTGATCAGTAGGTAACCTATGACTAGTAACTCATTTAAAAAAGTTTAGTTCTCCCAAATGTACTGTACTCTGCCCTTCTTGCCTTGCTTCTCTGTAGCTCACATGGGTCTGCAAAATGTATCCTGATTTTTTTCTGCACCCTGCCCCCTCCCTTTTTTTCTAACTGCCAAATTCTTCTCTTTCATTTTTGCCTTCATCTGGGCCCTGGGGGTCAAGACAGAGGGGTGAAACCCTATGAGAATTTGATTGACTCTGGACCCCACACCTGTGGGAGGACCCCAGGGGATGGTAGCCTCTCTCCTGCAGGTTCCCGTGAATCCAAAGCCAATTTTCTAGAGTTCTAGCACTCAAACATAGCAATGATTGATATTGTGAACATGGTGCAGAACCCAGGAAATGTTTTGTTCTGTTGTGCATGGGGTCACTATGAATTGACACCAGCTCAATGGCACCTAAAACAACAATATCTTGTTCCAGAGATCCTAGTGAGAAACAACCCCCAGGTGGAGACGCTCAGGCCCAGGTCAGTAGGGGGACCAGCACTCCTGACTCTGGCACTGTGTTGCCTGAACCTTGTGTACGTATTTCCTCATCAGACAAACATGAAGTCCTGACTCTCTCACCTCCAAAGAATCCTCTAAGTAAAATGCATGATTCTCAGAATCAGTAATGGTAGGTGACTGATTTGAAATATGAGAGAAAGTACCAAAGGTCATGCTTCATTTTCAATTTCAGTCTTCAAAAGGCTCTGAATCACCAACAGGAAAAAGCCCAACCACTTCAGTTTGCTTTCTGCTCCTCCGATCTGCCCCACATTGACTTTTCGGCACTGTCCCGGGAACACTCCATATTTGTGTCCTGTGTTCCCCAGAGACCTACCTTTCCTCTCCATCTTCACAAACCCAGTTTGAGCCCCAGAGATCAGGCTCTAGGCCTCTTTGGATTTTCTCTCTTCAGCCTCCAAGAATAAGAAACAGTTACTGTAGAGTTAATTGCCTAGTCTCAGGGTCAGTGCTTGGAGGTGCTCTTACACATGGATGAAGTAATTACAAGATTTATTAATACCAATTACAAGATCTCTGAAAGAGGGTGAAAATGACACTGAAGAGAATGAAAGAACATCTGTGAGGCGCCTAACAAAGCAGAACAATTACAAGTTTTAATCTTCCACAGATCAGAGATTACCAATATACCCCTTACATGAAGAATGGAGCTAAAGTTCTGAAAATAGTTTTGGGGTTTTCTCCTACATGTTGCCTGGCAGCCTAGATGACTTCAGGCAGCAAAACGGTTCAAGATTTAGACCCCTCCCAAGGTATAGGCAGCCTGTTTTGAACCAAGTGTCTCTGCAGTAATGTTGGTTTTTTTTTTTTTTTTT
>NW_006921680.1:1444135-1488896 GCF_000298275.1 Orycteropus afer afer | reverse complement strand
AAATTCATACTTGTCAATAATTACACTGAATGTCAATGGATTAAATGCACCACTCAAGAGATGGAGAGTTGCAGACTGGATAAGAAAACATAACCCATCAATATGCTGTCTACAAGAGACATACCTTAGAGACAAAGACACAAATAGACTAAAAATCAAAGACTGGAAAAAGATATATCAAGCAAATGGCAACCATAAAAGAGCAGGAGTGGCAATATTAATTTCAGATCAAATTGACTTTAAGACAAAAACTACCATAAGAGACTAGGAAGGACATTATATAATGCTTAAAGGATCAAATGAACAAGAGGACACAACCATAATATCTATGCACCCAATGAAAGAGCCCCAAAATGCATAAATCAGACTTTAACAGAATTGAAAAGAGAAATAGATGACTCCACAGTCATAGTTGTTGTTGTTGTTGTTGTGTGCCATCAAGTCACAGTAGGAGACTTTAATACACCACTTTCAATGAAAGAACAAGAAATGCAACAAGAAACAAAACAAAAATGCAGAAGAACTAAACAATACAATCCAATAACTTGACCTTATAGATATCTACAGATCTACAGATATAGATATCTATAGATCTACAGATCTATATATCACCCAATGACAACACATTATACATTCTTTTCCAGTTCACATGAAACATTCTCCATGATAGACCATGTGTTAGGCCATAAAGCAAGCCTAAATAAATTTTAAAACATCGAAATAGTGCAAAACATCTCAGATCACAATCCTATAAAATTAGAAATCAACAATAGGAAGATCAACAGAAAAAGAGCAAACACATGGAAAGTGACTAACACCCTCCTTAAAAACAACTGGGTAATAAAAGAAATAAAAAAAATTCCTTGAATCAAATGAGAATGAAAACACAACATACCAAAATCACTAGAAGGTAGCAAAAGCAGTGATCAGAGGCCAATTTATAGCAATAAATGCACAGATTAAAAAAGAAACAAGAGCCAAAATCAACACCTTAACCCAACATTCCCAACAATTAGAAAAAGAGCAGCAAAAATGCCTACAGTCACCAGAAGAAAAGAATAAAAATGTGAGCAGAAATAAACAAGTAGAAAGACAATAGAAAAACTCAACAAGACTAGAAATTGATTTTTTGAAAAGCTTAATAAAATTGACAAATCATTGACAAATTTTAACAAAGGAAAAGAGGGTAAGAATTCAAATAACATGAATAAGAAATGAATTGGGTGACATCACAACAGAACCAACTGAAATAAAAAGGATAATATCAGGATGCTGTGAAGAACTGTACTCCAACACATTTTAAAATCTAGAAGAAATGGACTTTCTTAAACTAACACAGACTGAGGTGGAAAAGTTGAACAGATCCATAACAAAAGAAGAAATGGAACAGGTCATAAATAAATTACCAACAACAACAAAAAAAACACCCTGGCCCAGATGGTTTAACCAGAGAATTCTACTAAACATTCAGACAAAAACTGACACCAATCCTACTCAAACTATTCCAGAACATAGAAAAGGATGGAATCCTCCCAAATTCATTTTATGAAGCAAGCATAACCTTGATACCAAAACCAGGCAAAGACATCATGAAGAGGAAAACTACAGACTAATATCCCTCATGAATATAGACACAAAAATCTTCAACAAAATCCTAGCCAATAGACTCCAACAACATATCCAAATAATAATACATTATGACCACGTGAGGTTCAAATCAGGTATGCAAGGATGGTTCATCATTAGAAAAACAATCAACATCATCCATCACATAAATAATAGAAAGGAAAAGAACCACATAAGCATATCAATCAATGCAGAAAAGACATTTGATAAAATCCAACACCCATTCCTGATAAAAACTCTCTGCAACATAGGCATAGGAGGGAAATTCCTCAACACAATAAAGGGCATCTATGCAAAACAAACAGCCGACATTATTCTCAATGGAGAGAGACTGAAATCTTTCCCCTTGCAAACAGGAACCAGAGAAGTATACCCTCTATCACCACTTCTAATCAACAGATTGTATTGGAAGTCCTAGCTAAGGCAATAAGGCAAGAAAGGGAAATCAAAGGCATCCAAATTAGGAAGGAAGAAGCCAAACTATCCCTATTTTCTGATGATATGATCCTATACATAGAAAACCCAAGAAACTCAGCAGGAAAAGTACTGGAACTAATTGAGAGATTTAGCATAGTGGCAGGATAGAAGATCAACATCCAAAAATCAGTTGGATTCCTCCACACCAACAAAGACATTGCTGAAAAAGAAACAAGGAAATCAATACCAATACAATAGCTACCAATAAAGTAAGATACTTGAGAATAAACTTACCAGGGACACAAAAGACCTGTACAAAGAAAACTACAAAAGACTACTTCAAGAAATCATAAGAGATCTACATAAACAGAAGAACATACCATACTTGTGGATAGGAAGACTGAACATTGTGAATATGTCAATACTACACAAAGCAATCTGTACATTCAATGTAATCCCAATCCAGATGTCATAAATTCTTTAAAGATATGGAAAAACCAATCACTAATTTTTTTTGGAAAGGAAAGAGACCTCGGATGAGCAGAGCATTACTGAAGAAGAAGAGCAAAGTAGAAGGTCTCACACTCCCGGATCTCAAAATGTACTACACAGCCACAGTAGTCAAAACAACCTGGTACTGGTACAACGACAGGCACATAGACCAGTGGAATAGAATTGAGAACCCCAAAATAAATCCATCTACCTATGGTTAGCTGATCTTTGACAAAGGGCTAAAATCCATTAAAGGGGGAAGAGATTGTTTAACAAATGGTGCTGGCAAAACTGGATACCCATTTGCAAAAAAATGAAACAAGACCTGTACCTCACACCAGATACAAAAATTAACTCCAGATGGATCAAAGACTTAAATGTGAAACCTAAAACTATAAAGTTCCTCAAGGAAAATTTTGGGGCAAATTTAGGGGCATGAGAGCTCTGGTGGCATAGTGCCTAAGGCATTTGGCTGCTAACCAGAAGGCCGGTAGTTCAAAACCACCAGCCACTCCTCAGAAGGAAGGTTGGGCAATCTACTTCAATAATGATACTGTCTTGGAAACCCAAGGAGGGGTCACTATGAGTCGGATCCCACTTGAAGGCAGTAAATTTGGTTTGGTTTATATGTGGCATAAATAGATATCAAACATAACCCAAAATGCACAAACGGCAGAAGATAAACTAGATGAATGGGACCTTCTAAAAATTAAATTTTTACGTGCTTCCAAACACTTCTCCAAAAGAGTGAAAAAAGAACCTACAGATTTGGGAAAAAAATATTTGGCAATGACATATCTGACAAGGGACTTATCTCTAAAATTTATAGAAAATTCCAACACCTCAACACCGGAAAGACAAACAGTCCAATTAAAAAATGGGCAGAAGGCATGAGTAGACACTTCACCAAAGAAGATATTCAGTCAGCCAACAAACACATGAAGAAATTGTTCATGATCATTAGCCATTTGTTGTTGTTGTTTGCCGTCATTAGAGAGATGCAAATCAAAATGAGACACCATCTTGCCCCAGCAGTAGTAGGAAAGTTTAACAAGACAGAAAATAACAAGTACTGGCAAAGATGTAGAGAGATTGGGACTCTCATACACTGCTGGTGGGACTGTAAAATGGTACAACCACTGAGGAAAGCAGTGTGGTGATTCCTTGAAAAGTTGGAAATAGAAATACCATTTGACCCAGCCATTCCATTACTAGGTATATATCCTAAAGAAGTGAGAGCCAGAACAACAGATATATGCACACTCATGTTCATTGGAGCACTATTTACAATAGCCAAAAGATGGAAACAACCTATGTGCCGATCAACAGAAGAATGGATAACCAAACTATGGCACATACACACAACAGAATATTATGCAACCCTAAAGAATAACGTACAATCTGCAAAACACCACATAATGTGGATGAACTTGCAGGACATTATGCTGAGTGAAATAAGTCAATCACAGAAAGACAAAATTATTATTAGTCCACTATTATGAAAAGTCAAGGAAAGATTTATATATGGAAGGAAACTTTATTGGTTACCAGAGGTGGGAGGGGAGGGAACACTGCTAGATAGGTAGAGACATGTATTGATTTGGGTGAAGGGAAGTGCAATGTGCCAAGTGTGAGTGATCAACACAATGGCATTGAGGAAGAGGAAGACATAGAGAGGTACATGGGAGATAATAGACAGCAAAGATGAACCATTTTGCATATACAGTACTGCGTTGTCAGTGATGGCAAATGTTGATCTATGGGTGGATAGATGGGTAGACAGGCTGACTATTAGGTATGTCTAGGCAGGAGGGAGTATGCCCATGACATGTACAGGGTTGGCAGATGATGTTTCTCCGAGTGTATTTGTATGTTCTGTAGGAATGTCCAGGTATATAGTAGAGCTGACAAGGGACAAGGTTGTGGTGACTTATTGGCCAGAGCTAGCTACCCAGAGGGAAGGAGTAGTTGGATATGTGGACTTGGGACCATGGTCCCAGGGACATCAAGCTCAATTGGCATAACACACTACACAAAAACATTGTTCCACGTCCTACTTTGGCGAGCAGTGACTACGATCTTAAAAGCTTGCAAGCTGCCATCTAGATACAATGATGGGTCTCTCCTCATCCAGATCAAAGAAGAATGAAGAAAAGCAAAGACACATGGAAACAATTATTCCAAGGGACTAGTACACCATGAGATCCTCAGCCTATATGACCATGAGACCAGAACTAGATGGTGCCAGGTTACCACTGTCAACCACTCAGAGGCAGATCTGTGTAAGAGATCCTGGATAGAGTGGGAGAACAATGTAGAATAAAACTCAAAAGTATATGTGTGTGTATGTGTGTATATATATATATATATATATATATATATATATATATATATATATAAACACACACACACATATAAAGACTAGCCTTGCTGGTCTGATAGAGCTTGGTGAAACCCCTAACACTATGGCCCCTGGCTGCCCTTCAGGTCTGGAATTGAACGCCTGTGGTTTCCAGCCAAATAAAAGACAGGTATATGAGCTAAACATTTATATTAAGTAGATACACTCCTTGAAGAGATCAATCATAGGAGAGCAGAAGGGCAGTGTATGCACAGGGAGACTGCTCGGGGGGCAGGAGTGCATGGGAGGGAAGGACACAGGGAAGAGGTAACTATGGGGAGGAAGTGGGAAGAGACCTGATACATTGTGGGAAATTGCTGTCAACGTCATGAGACCAAATGTATATGAACTGCTGGATGGAACATGAAATTGCTCTGTAAACTTTCAACCAAATCACAATAAAAAATTTTTTAAAAAGATACTGTGGCTAATGTCTTGGTTGTGCTTGCTTTCTCCTTGGATCACTTGCTCTGAGGAAAGTCAGCTGTCATGTTGTGAGCTGCCCTATTGAAATCCCCCAAGGAAAGGAACTTGAAGCCTTCCACCAACAGCCATCTAACAAGACAGGAAGCTGATCCTACAGACCTGATGAAGTCTTCAGAAGACTGCAGCTCCAGCTCACTGCAAAATCATGGCAGAATTTGACTACCCAAATGAACAGCTTCCAGACTCCTGACCACAGACACTGTGAAAATATAAATGTTCTTTCTTTTTTTTTTTTTAGCTTCTAGGTTTCGAGCCAATTTGTTATGCAGTTATAGGTAAGTCCACTACATATCTGTCAGTTTGTTCTAATGTGGTGGTTTGCATGCTATGATGCTTGGACACTATGCCACCAATAGTCTAAATACCAGCAAGGTTACCCATGAATGACAGGTTTCATAAGAGCTTCCAGACTAAGACAAACTAGGAAGAAAGGCCTAGTGATGTACTTATGAAAAACAGCCAATAAACTTTATGGATCATGACAGAAGATTGTTTAATTGCCAAAGGCACAGGGAGGTTATATCTTCTGACCTCCTCTAACCCCACAAGAGGAAGATAGAATCACCATCAGTAGCCCAAGGCCTATTCTTGAGAAGCCAGATATGTTGCCTCCCTCCAGCCCTTTGAAAAACCCTGATACCAACTGTTCCACCCGCAGCACCCACTACTTTTCTTCTGGGTTCGATGATTTGCTGCAGTGGCCACACCAGAACTCACAGATTATGGAGTTTATTAGGGAAGCAACAGGGTACAATTTAAGTTCAGGAACACACTCAGTCTCTCTCAGCCTGCTGTCTCTCAGCTGACAGTCTCTCTCAGTCTCTCTCCCAACAGTACATGTCTCTTGATGTCTCTCTCTCTCTCTCTCTCTCTCTCTCTCTCAGTGGTGTGTCTCTCAGTGTCTCTCTCTCAGCAGTGCATGTCTCTCTCTCAGCAATGCAGGTCTCTCACCCTTCTCTCTCAGAAATACATGTCTCTTGTATCTCTCAGCTGGCAGTGAGAGATTGCTTCTGCCTCCAGGAGGGCTCCTTTTGAGCCTGGCAGAGTGACAAAACTATCCTATCCCAATATCAGAATTCTATACACCTGACAGAGCAAACTTCCCAGAAAATTACTTCATCTTGCTCCGAGCAGAAATACCCCAGGTGGATAACTTTAACAATCAGGAGCTACTCAGTTTCTCACAGCAAACTCCACCATGGAGTTTACAAAGACTTATGGCTAGAAAAACCACACTATGTAATTTACTACACCACAGATACAGAATCAGAAGTTGAGTTCCCTGTATTGGAAGATAATGATACAAAAGCTGCAATAACAGACTCAAACATACCAATTATCATGAAGATGGCACAACACTTCATACACAGTATGAAGAATATTTCATTCTGTTATTTATAAGGTCACTATGAGTTAAAGCCAACACCAAAGCAGCTAACAAGAACAACAACAGAAAATACAAAAAGTTTTCTTGGTATTGTGTAATTAGGAACGCTCTCAGTACACCTCTCAGGGAGCACTCAATAATAGTAATCATCATTGTTAATGCAATGTGTTTGGCCCTGTGTAAACATTTTATGTTTATTTTCACATTTAGTTATTACAAGAATCCTATAAGGTTGGTGTTGTTATTATACTTATTTTACAGAGGAAAAAGCAGGCTTAAGAAGGTTACATATCCCAAGGACACATAACTTAAAAAGTGACCAAAACAAGACTGACATAAAGGCCTGTCTGACTTCAGAGCTCATGTTTTTAGCTACTATGCTATTCTGCTCTTCAAAGAAATGGTCATCCACCTTGGAACAGACAGATGCCCAATTTGACTAATACCCTACAGCATTCCCAAAATTGGTATAGTACTTTAGCAAAAGCTCCAACTTTGATATTCCATGGGTCATTTTAACTTAAGACTCTGTAGAGTATCTCCTATCCTTGCATGACAAATGAGACCTATTTAGGAGAAAAGGCTGAGAACGAAATAGTATGCTTGGCCAAAAAACTATGCTCCAGGAGGAGAGGAATGTTCTGACAATTATATTAATACCTTCTTCCCTCCCATGGTTCTCCTTTTGATGCTTTTCACTATTTGGGTACTAGAGCAGGAGGGAGAAAGGACAGCTATGACTAGATCAAAAGATCAGATATAGGAAACTTCTCATTTATGGTTAGAAATGACTTCTTGCTTAACCCTGAGGTCAATCTTGGGATTCTACCACAAGAAGTCCACCACTTGTCTGCCAGTTTGTTGTACTGTGGTGGCTTACATGTTGCTATGAGGCTGGAGGCTATGCCACCGGTATTTCAAATACCAGCAGGGTCATCCATGGTGGACAGGTTTCAGGGACCTTTCTGATTAAGACAGATGGGGAAGAAGGATGAGGTCATCCATTTCTGAAAAAGTTTTGCCAGTGAAAATTTTGTGAATAGTAGTGAAACATTGTCTTATATATTCCTGGAAAACTTTATGAGTAGCCCTGAAACATTGTCTGATATAGTGCTGAAGATGAACCCCTCAGGTTGGAAGGCACTCAAAATGTGACTGGAGAAGAGTGGCCTCCTCAAAGTAGAATTGACGTTAATGACCTGGATAGAGTAAAGCTTTGAGGACCTTCATTTGCTTGTAGGACACAACTCAAAATGGGTACAGCTATAAACATCCATTAATAGTCAGAACATAGAATTATGATGTATGAGTCTAGGAACATTGAAAGTTTTCAAAAATGAAACAGAATGCATAAAAATTAAAATCCTAGGCATTAGTGAGCTGAAATGGACTTGTATTGGCCATTCTGAATCAGAAAATCATATGGTACATTATGCCAGGATTGACAAATTGAAGAGGAATGGTGTTGCATTCATTGTCAAAAAGAACGTTTCAAGATCTATCCTGAAGTGCAATGCTGTCAGTGATAGGATAATATCTAAATAACTACAAGGAAGACCAATAAATACTACTATTATTCAAATTTATGCATCAACCACTAAAGCCAATGATGAAGAAACTGAAGATTTTTACCAATTTCTGCAGTCTGAAATTGACCAAACATGTAATCAAGATGCATTGATTATTAGTGATGACTGGAATATGAAAGTTGGAAACAAGCAGACTCATCAGTCATTGGAAAATATGGCCTTGGTGATAAAAAATGATGCCAGAGAACACCTGATTGGATTTTGCAAGACTAGCAACTAATCCATTGCAAACACCATTTTTCAACAGCACAAATGGTAGCTATACATGCGGACCTTGCTAGACGGAATACACAGGAATCAGATTGACTACATCTGTGGAAAGAGGTGATGGAGAAGCTCAGTATCTTCAGTCATAACAAGACGAGGAGCTGACTGTGAAACAGACTGTCAACTGCTCATATGCAAGTTCAAGTTGAAGCTGAAGACAACTAAAACAAGTCCATGAGAAGCAAAATACAACCTTGAATATATCCTACCTGAATTTAGAGATCATCTGAAGAGATTGATCGCATTGAACACCAATGACCAAAAACCAGATGAGTGGTAGGATGACAAGAAGAAAGCAAAAGGTCATTAAAAAGAGAGGGAAGTAAGAAAAGACCAAAATGGATGTTTAGAAGAGACTCTGAAACTTGCTTTTGAATGGAGAGTAACTGAAGCAAATGGAGGAAATGAGGAAATAAAAAAGCTCAACAGAAGATTTCAAAGGGCAGTTTGAGAAGGCAAAGTAAGTATTATAATGAAATGTGCAAAGACCTGGATTTAGAAATTCAAATGCTTGAAATTTCTCAAGCTGAAAGAATTGAAGAAAAAATTCATGCCTCGAGTTGCAATACTGAAGGATTCTATGGGTAAAATATTGAATGATGCAGGAAACCTCAAAAGAAGATGGAAAAAAATACACAGAGTCACTATACCAAAAAGAATTGGTCTCTATTCAACAATTTCAGGAGGTAACACATGATCTAGAATCAATGGTACTGAAGGAAGATGTCCAAGCTTCACTGAAAGAACTGGCAATAAACAACCTTCCAGAAACTGATGGAATAACCACTGAGATGTTTCAACAAATATATGCAGTGCTGGAGGCACTTACTTATTTATGCCAGGAAATTTGGAAGGTAGTTGCCTGGTCAACTCACTGAAAGAGATTGATATTTGTGCCCATTGCAAAGAAAGATGATCCAACAGAATGTGGAAACTGAATAATATCATTAATATCTCAGGCAAATACAATTTGCTGAAGATAATGCAAAAACAGTTGCAGCAGTGAACTTTCAGAAATTTATACTGGATTCAGGAGAGGTCATGGAACAAGGGATTAGCATTGCTGATGTAAGATGTATCTTGGCTGAAAGCAAATACTAGGAAGATGTTTGCCTGCGTTTTTATTGACTGCAAAGGCATTCAACTCTGTGGATCATAATAAATTATGGATAACATTGTAAACAATGGGAATTCAAGAGCACTTACTTGTGCTCATAAGGAACCTGAACACAGACTAAGAGGCAGTTAGAACAGAACAAGGGGATACTGCATGCTTTAAAATCAGGAAGGTGTGCAACAAGGCTGTATCCTTTCACCGTACTTATTCAATGCATATGCTGAACAAATAATATGAGAAGCTGGACTGTATGAAGAACGTGGCATCAGGATTGGAGGAAGACTCATCAACAACCTGCCATATGTAGATAATACACCCATGCTTGCTGAAAGTGAAGATGACTTGAAGCACTTACTGATGCAGATCAAAGACTACAGTATTTAGTATGGATTATACCTTAACATAAAGAAAAAGAAAATCCTCACCATTTGACCAATAAGTAGCATCATGACAAATGGAGAAAAGACTGAAGTTGTTAAGGATTTCATTTTACTTGGATCCACCAGCAACACTCATGGAAGTAGCAGTCAAGAAATCAGATGTCCTATTGCACTGGCAGATTTGCTGCCAAAGACCTCTTTAAAGTATTAAGAAGCAAAGATGTCACTTTGAAGACTGAAGTCCACCTAACCCAAGCCATGGTGTTTTCAATAGCCTCATGCATGTGAAAGCTGGACAATGGATAAGGAAAACCAAAGAAGAGTCGATGATTTTGAATTATGGTGTTGGTGAAAAATACTGAAAATACCTTGGATTGCCAGAAGAACAAAACAAATCTGCCCTGGAAGAAGTGTAGCAGGAATGATCCTTGGAAGCAAGAATGGCAAGACTTCATCTCACCTACTTTGGTCACATGAGAAGAGACCATTCTCTGGAGAAGTATATCATGCTTGGTAAAGTAGAGAGCCAGCAAGGGTTGCAGCGATGGGCTCAAGTGTAACAAGGATTATGAGGATGGCACGTGACCAGGCAGTGTTTCATCTGTTGTACATAGTGTGGCTAGCAGTTGGATCCTACTTGCTGACACCCAACAACAATAATAACCACAACAACATAAAGTTACTCAATAATTTTAAGTAGAGTTTGCTAACTCTTTAAGTGTGAAAGTCATTCAAACTATAGCTCCCCAGTTGCACTGGATAAGAAATTTTTTCAAGACAACTCATTCTGACCTTGTGTTTATTTTGGATTTTAGCCACCAGCTAAATTTGAAGATCATTGCCACGCCTAGGCCAGAAGTCTGAACCAATGTTTTAAAAACTATAGGGTTCATGGTAAAATCCCCAAGGATGCCCATTCCCAGGACTCAACCTGACCTACTGAATCAGAATCTCTTCAGATGGATCCTGGTAGAGGAGCTGCATTTAACAAGTCTTCCAAATGATTCTGAAGCCAGTAAATGCTGCACTCTTAGAGAAATGTTGCTCTAGCCTTTTTCCCTGCCCTGTCTCATTTCTAACTTGCAGGGGCAAGAACCAGATTTTATGGTTCCTGAAGTTTACACAATTTGGGAGTGGGGCAAAGTGGAGTTTAAGAAAAACATTATGAAAATCCAATGAAAAACTCTGGGATTTTGTCTTGGAAGGGTCACACTTGAAGTGCCAGAGCTTCATTAGTTTCATTATAAATCCACCTCTCCTAAATTAAAGAGGCTAATTTTTCACTTGAGAACCCACTTCTATCCCAGAGTCAAGGAAAGCAGTATCCAGATTTTTAAAAAAAAAAATCCTTTATGATAATTCGAAAAGAGTTTATAAAAGTAGTAGCATAAACATCATTGATTGAACTAAAAACAGTCTTAATTTTGCTTTCTCACTCAGCAGTTTTTATTGCTTCCATGACATTTTTCCAAATTGTCATACTACACCATGTGAAGATCCAACCAAGATTAATATATAGAGCAACAGGTTGTTCTGAAATAAAATAGTGGCTAGTCAATGTTTTAGGATGGATAGAAATTCTCAAATTAATTGAAATAAAATTTGGTAGACATATACATAAGTAGAAATGACTAATAAGAAAGTAATCTTATTGTGAATTACCTATGGAGTGCTTTAAAACTGTTTATTGGCATATTACTATTCACAGAAACACCTTTGGCCAAGCTGACAAAATTTAGACTCTGGCAACAACATTCGTGGTTGCCCTCGTTTGATTAATACTGTTTCCCTTTCTTTCCTTTAGAAAATGGACAGATTACGTGTGCTGGATAGTTGTTTCTGGATCTCAAGATTACTGTATATGCATCGTAACAACAATGTTCTCTTTAGTAAAGTATGGAGAATGACATTGATAAGATACTTTTCTTCATCTTGAGCAAACAATGGGCTTTCTAGGATTATTCATACATATGTTTTAAAGACAGAGAGAAAAAAAACAGTCTGCGGATCCAAAATGCATAAAAACAAGTTAGGCATACTTGTACTCTGTGTCTACCAATGGCAGCGTAGGAGTTGATAGATGGTCTATAAAATACAATATTTTAGCAAGAGCAACAATGTGACAGCAATTGTGACAGACTGTATCTACATGTGAATTCAAAGCTGAAGATACTGTTCTCCCTGGGGTCAAGGGCAGGGCAGCATTATTTAGGTGACATGTGTTCAATAGCACATCATACCCAAGCGGGTCCCCCAAGCTGGGAGTTTGCAGGTGGCAAAACCAAATAAATTGAATCTGGGAGAGGTGAGAATTTGTGCCCAAATCTTTTTGGTGGTTAAGTCTGTCATTCAGGTGATTGGGAGTGTTTTGCTTTTGTGTCTCAGAGTCCAAGTCTCAGCAAGTGACTCGGAGCACGCGTATGTACTGCCTGCCAGTTCTGGTCAGCGTCACCAACACCTCCGTTTCATCCTGACAGCAAGCCTTTAGCACAAAGAATGCCACAAACCAGGCCCTGTTGCTAATTGTACCCTTTTCAGTTCTTTAAGACCTGACTGCCCTGGCCTAAGCATGACTATTTGCATGTGTTCCAATTTATTTAATTGTGGATATATTAGCATTTTTTCCCTTCCAGATGGTGATGTGAGAAAGGGCAACCGTTGAAACTCAGTCACCCAAGTTAATATCATGTCTCTTTCTCCATAGGTCAGCCTAGCTGCAAATACATTGGGAACAATTTGGAGCCCTGTGAGTGCTGGGAAGGGGGATCTTTGCTAGGTATGGGGGAGGGGACTGGTCTGGGAGTCCAATTTTCAGAGAAAACTCACCAGTTCCTGTCAACTGAAAGAAATGTTTCATGCACATGGTGGGTCAGAATGTTATTTTTATAATATAAACCACCTGGCCTTCTCCTTCCTTACCTCTGCTGCAAATGCACACATACCTAGACCAAGGTCCCTGGTAACTATTACAAAACCATGTTGTGTTTTGCTCCTTGAGGTTTTTTCTTTTTTCAAGGTAAGGTGAAGACAAGATGAATTGATCAGGGCTCAAGATTTTGGTTTATTTTTATAGTTGCTTTGATGTAAAATAACTTGGCTCTGATTGAAGGGAGAAGAATGGGAGGGGGTTTGGGAGAGATGGAATCAAACTTTCTTTCTTACTCTGTAACTTGGTGAGATTATGACAGCATCTTCCTAAAGCTTATGAATAAGACTGTCCCATGGAGAGAGTCTGAAATCTTTATTTACTATGAAGCTTTTCCCCAAGCACTTTCTTTTGTCGCATTTTAGTATTCTATTTGGAGGCCAAGCATTGCTATTCACCTTGCTTGATAAGAAACAAATTAAAGTCGAGGAAGGGGTCTGGGGAAGAAATAAAGGATCTCGTTAAAAGAATATATACTACTAGTTTCATGGGACAAGTCATTAAAGTCTGATAATTAGCTGACATATGACTTTCCAATGAAAGGGTTATAACTAACCTTCCTATCTTTGAGTCTCATTAGTTGCAAAACAAGATGCTTTCCTGTGGAGATCTCCACCAGGAAATACCTCCTTTCGAAGTTATGTTATATTGCATAGTGTGCAGTTCATCTAAGTCAAGGTACACAACTCCAGAGGCAAAGAAGAAATCACGGATGATTTCAGTCAAAATATTTGGTATTAAAACAGCAACAGTTCTGGGCAATAGTCTCAATTTTATGGCAGGAACTAAATCTCTACTTAGGGTATGGGATGTTTAAGCCAGGCCTTATTTAATAATCAATAAAAAGAGAGCATAATTCTATTTAGTCAAGTCCATGAATTAATCATATTTGCATTAGTCATTCTCTCCTGGGAAAAACTTAATTTTGCAAACTTAGTTTACTGTTATTTAAATATGCCTTTAATTCCTTGAATCATTCAATATATGAAAGTATGAAATATGTGTTTTTACCTGATGATACCTGTAAAGTGTGGTTATTGCTTTAAGTAACTAAAACAAAACAAAATTAAACACCTCTGTCCTTCTTTGGGTGTGCCTAGATGGCATAGGTGCTTAAGCACTCAACTAACTGAAAGGTTGGCAGTTTGAACCTACCCATAGGCACCTCCAAAGGCAGGCCTTGGGTTCTGCTGCAGCCTTGAAAACTCTATGGAACAGATCGACTCTGAACACAAGGGTCTCCATGAGTCAGAACAGACTCAATGACAGCTAATAACAACAACTTCGTTCTTTGAGGTGATATATCCTTTGGAAACTAGTTTTTGAGGTATTTTCATAGGAAATGTCTTTGGTTTGGAAACTAGAGTAACATAAAAATCAAAGGCTATTAAATGAATTTATTTCCTCTTAGAGACAGAACTTTGCAAAGAGCTTATCTGCTCTGAGTGTTCTCTCTACTCTGCAGCCCTGGTACAAAACTCCAAACGTTGGATAGAAAAGAAAAAAAAATTCAATCAATACTTGGCCTATGGAAATATAGAATATTTCACTTTCATGTGGTGCCTAGCATTAAACAGTCTAAGTACCCAACCCTAGTGTTTAACACCTGTATTTATTTTCTGCAAAGATATTTTAACAACAGCGAAAAATACTTATGTGAAAAAGATATGCTACCCCAGTGAATATGTGTCCCACACTTCAAATAAATCTGGCTATCATGTCGATGTTTTAGCCAGAGGATATGCTTTTTATTCAATCATAATTCATGCATACAAATAATCATATGGTCTAGTACTACACTCAAGAGAATTTTTGTGTTTTATTCCAAATAGGAATGAAATTCATTAATCCAAATCACTCCAGCAGACTCTATATGGAGGACTGTCACTGGCTTGAACACAAACCTTGAATCACAAACCTTTTAATCAAAATATAAGATAAAATACTCAATAAAGTTCCCCTTTTGGATTTGAAAACAAAAACAGCTGCTGAAACAATGCGTGGCTTTCCTCCTGAGTTCATCAGGAGGGGAGCCAGACGTTGATCTGATGGCCCTTGTGTTGCTCTTATTGTGCAAAAAAAAAAAAAAAGAAAAAAGAAGTAGAAATTACTGCATCATTTTCATGGTCATGATATGTGGCTGGGGAAAGATTAACTGCCTAGACAAAAATGGCATAAAGAAAATACATCCAAAATACCTGAAATTCTACTTAATGGCTGTAATAGTAGAAGATGATTTCTTTCATAAAAGATAATGATAGGTACTAATGTGTTTAAACATAACTTTCTAAAAGAAAAATAATTATCTATAGATTATTTTATTTATTATCCAGACTTTCAAAAGGAGCTCTGGTGGCATAGTGCAGACTTTCAAAAATATTATCATATTTTTACTTCTCTTTTTCTATACTGTAGTAGTTTATGAAGCCAGTTTAAAAGCAGAGTTTTGGCTTTTCACTGTTTTTTTTTTTTTTTTTGTGGGCTGTGGTGTCAAGACTGACTGAAAATTCTTTAATTAGTCTTCATGGACACACGCTTCACATTTACTGCGGTGGGAGACTTCTTTGCATAAAAACCTGTGGTTATGTTCATCAGGGTCTTTTGACTGCTTTCCTTTGATTAATCAGAAAACTAAAGCTCAGTCTGAATACCATTTTTCTAAAGAGTGAATGAGCATAATCTCTTACAGCTTTCATGAAACTGCCTGAAACCTGAGGGATTAATCCTGCAATCCAATCCCATACTCTACTTCAAGTATTTTCAATTACTTGGCACCACTGCAGATGACGTGCATGGCTCAGTAAGAAGGCTACTGCTGGCATAATGGTTTCTCCATGTCTCAGCACATGGTCTTGGCATTAATAATCGATCGTGAAATGATTTGCAATGCACCAGAGTGACATTTGATTATGTGAAAGGCATTGCAGGAATAAGCATGTAGGTTCTTACAGGCCAACTGCTGGCAAAAAACATGATGAAATGTTATATGGTGAAAATAGCATTTAGATGGTTTCTGAACTGACAAAGCAAAGTGCAAGGGTAGTGCTTTAGGAGAAACTTTCTTTCTTCTTTTTCCCTTTTTCCCCGGTTTTCTTTTCTCAAATCATAGTTTGGAGGGCCAAATGGGTTAAGGGGCCAGATTTGGCAGCCAATAACCCAAACACATTTTCAAAACATATTTGATTCAGGAAATTCTGGATCTTTTTGAGCAAGGATGTTAACAATCCTCCAGAGAACTTTTAAATATGATGATTTAAACATAAGGAAAAGGAGACCCTGAAATGATCAGAGAAATCACCAAGAGGCCTCCCTGCTGAAGAGTTCAGTTTTTCACTTTGTTTTGTACTTTTTAAAGACCACGAGGAGGATGCTGAATGTACTACCTAAGGGAAGTCCTATCATTTTGCTTAGAAATTCATGAGACAATTGGGAGAATCATAATGCTCCAGGTAGCCAAAAAAAAATCCCCAAAAAACTAGAACTAGAAAAAAACCAGCACCAGAATTTCTTAGCCTCACAGTCTCTAAATGTATTCACTGATCTTTCAAATGCGTTATATTCTAGATAGATTACAATGCATGAAATTTTTACATATGAACATTCATTACATATGCCTGGTTGTAAACATGGCCATATCTTGATTATTCATGATCATGGAGAAAGAATTACTTGCTCAAAGTTAAATCCACAGAGAATTAGAAAGTCTTTTTTAGTCAGTACTTTCAATTTGTTCTACTTTCAAAACCTTAACCACAGATACGAACATTATTTCAGCTACTTTTTTGTTACTGACTTTTCCTTCCTAGATCACCATCTTACAGTCACATGAAATGCCCAAATTAACTATTGATTATACACAAGAATAGAGAAATATTAATTTCATTTGGTACTGGGACATTCATTCATTTAGCTGTTCATTCAACAATGTTTATTAGGCACTTACTTATGGAAAGCACAGTGCTGAAAATCATGGGGACATAAAGATACAGACCCTATCCCTAAAGGACTTATATTTATTAGAGAAAAAACATGCCCATAAGGAAACATAGATAACTAATTTGGGAATTAGAAGGGGTAGAGATTTCTAGCAGGTAGATTCAGGGAAAATTCATGGAGAATTGACATTTAAGTGGAGTCCTGGAAAAGAGGCAGGGTTTAGAAATAAAGAGAAGGTGGCAACAATATCCATGAGTAGGTCTCAGTGTGAATATAGAGGTAGCTAGAAAAGATCAAGGTGCTGATGAGAAACAGTTAAGCTGACACACAGGGTGTCAGAAGAGAGATTCAGGGAGATAGTCTACAAGGAAAGGGTAGGACGGGTTGTTTAGTATCGATTGCCAGAGTTCTTTTGACTTTAATAAGAAATAATGAGCAATTGAAATCTCTCTATTTTTTTTTTTTTTTTTTTTTTTTTTTTTTTTTGGAAAAAAAAAAAGACTTAAAAAGAAGTTCGCAGAAAG
Organism: Orycteropus afer afer; assembly: GCF_000298275.1. Classification (NCBI taxonomy): domain Eukaryota; kingdom Metazoa; phylum Chordata; class Mammalia; order Tubulidentata; family Orycteropodidae; genus Orycteropus; species Orycteropus afer. The sequence continues at coordinate 1,471,348 of NW_006921680.1, read as the reverse complement.
TCTTCCGTATCATCTAAGTTTTCATATTTAAAAAAATATAGTGGTATGATGACACAACCTTGCTTGCTGAAAGTGGAGATGACTTGAAGCATTTACTGATGAAGATTAAAGCTTACAGTCTGCAGTGTGGATTACACCCAACCTTGTTTGCTGAAAGTGGAGATGACTTGAAACACTTATTGATGAAGATTAAAGCCTACAGTCTGCAGTGTGGATTACACCTCAACATAAAGAAAACAAAAATCCTCACAACTGGACCAATTAGCACCATCATGATAAATGGAGAAAAGATTGAAGTTGTCAAAGAATTCATATTACTTGGTTCTACAATCAACACCAATGGAAGCAGCAGTCAAGACATCAGACAATGTATTGCACTGAGCAAATCTGCTGCAAAAGAAGTCTTTAAAGTGCTGAAGAGCAAAGATGTCTCTTTGAAGACTAAGGTGCACCTAATCCAAGCCATGGTGTTCTCAATCACCTCATATGTATATGAGAGCTGGATAATGAATAAAGAAGACCGTAGAAGAGTTCATGCTTTTGAGTTGTGCTGTGGTGAAGAACACTGAAAGTACCATAAATGCCAGAAGAATGAACAAATCTGTCATGGAAGAAGTGCAGCTTCAATGCTCATTGGAAGTGAGAATGGCCAGATTTCCTCTCACCTACTTTGGTCATGTTGTCAGAAAGGACTGTTCCCTGAAGAAGGGTATCAAGCTTGGTAAAGTGGTTGTTGTTGTTGTTACTGTTGTTGTTGTTATGTGCTGTCAAGTCAGAACTGACACACAGCAACCCCTCCTTGGGTTTCTGAGGTGGTATCACTACGGAAGTAGATTGCCCAACCTTCCTTCCGAGGAGTGGCTGGTGGGTTTGAACCACCAGCCTTCTGGTTAGCAGTCAAGTACCTTAGGCATTATACTACCAGAGCTCCCTGGTAAAGTGGAGGGTCAGCGAAAAAGAGGAAGACACTCAACAAGATGGATTGACACAGTGGCTGCAACAATGGGCTCAGGTATAGCAAGAATTGTGAGGATAGTGCAGGACCAGGCAGTGTTTTGTTCTGTTGTACATAGGGTTGCTATGAGTTGGAGCCAACTCGATGACACCTAACAACAACAACAACAATGTGGTACTCTTATATTACACTCCAAGGATTGCATCCCTTCTCCTATTTTGAGTGTGGTATGTGTCTTACTTTTTTCTTAATCAGAAATGCCAAAGATTGTCTTATTTATTTTTTCAAAGAAAGAGTTTTTGGTCTTGTTAACCAGGTTTGCCAGTTTTCCCCTCTATTCTATCAACTCCCCCAAAAGTTATTCTAAATATATGTTCAATCCAGGTTAAAAAAAAAAAAAAAAAACAACCCAGTGAAATCACTATAGACATGTAGTATATAAAAAGTCCCTTGATCTATCTTTTAAACAGAATGCTGTCCTTAAGTCCCTCAATTATAGGAATTCTGAAAAACTGTGTGATTCTTTTGTTATGAAGCGGCATTGAAATTGGTGGGCCCTTTCAACCTAAACTGTGTGCTTTTCTTTAGCTGAAAGGAAATCACTTCTATTATTTATTTCCTATCCTATATTTCTCTCCGTCCTAGAACTCTTACTAGGTTACCAACATTACCCCCACATTTCCTGTGCTTTTTCCATCTCTACTTTTTTCTCTGTATTTTAGATCCACTTTCTTTTCCAGATTACTAATTGGCTGTCACCTAGATGCACATGACTATTTTCCCACTTTTATTTATTTTATTTTTATAATTTGACTATTATATTTTAAGTTTTTGTTACCTGCTTGCTCCTTTTCTTCATAGCTACTTTAGAAATAAATATAATCTCAAATTTTTCTGATGATGTTTAGTCACCCTCATTTTTGTTCTCTACTGCTTGAATTTTGTCTGTTCTTTTGTTTCCTTGCTTTAGCCTTTTCTCATATGCTCTTGGTGCCCCTCAAATATTTGGTGATCTTTAGTCCACTGATATCCATAAACAAAGAAGTTGATTAGTTGAGGTGGCTGGCAAGACCTTCCTCTGTGTCTGAGTAGATCTGCTTCTCTAAGAGGTCTCCGCTGAATGGGAGGACTTCTGAGAGTTCTGTGTGAGCAGACCAAGGGTGTTGACCAGCAGGCATTACTTTAGAATGCTCAAGGATATACCTGCAGGTTTAAGTGGGTTGGGGAATCCCTTCCTCAATTGCTAGAATAAGGGAAGATCTGCTTTTCTTTCCCTTCTCTACTTCTCATCCTTGTCTTTTGTTTCTGGGGTTACATCAAGCTCTGTTCTGTGACTTCTATGCCCACACTCAAAGTTATTCCCATCAAGCAATTCACTTTTATTGCTGTTGTTGTTGTTATGTGCCATCAAGTCGGACAGACTCATAGCAACCCCTCCTTGGGTTGCCGAGGCAGTATCACTACGGAAGTAGATTGCCCAACTTTCCTTCCAAGGAGTGGCTGGTGGGTTTGAACTGCCAGTCTTCTGGTTAGCCGTCAAGTGCCTTAGGCACTATGCTACCAGAGCTCCCTCACTTTTATTAGTCAGGGTCAAAACCCACTGCTGACCATTGCTCACAGTAGGGGGAGGCAGGACCTTACTGACCTTACTGGGTGGGCTAGACCATTATGAAAGTTGTTCTTTAGTTACCCTTAAGATTGTTCCAGGTCCCCCTCCTGATCTTGGTATTTGTTCATCTGGAGTTTCTCTAGTACTTCTTTACCTTCACAGTACATTTCTCCTGTACATGTTTAGATTGTGTTATTTTTGCACCTAATAATTTCTTTTCATTTCCCTTTATCTCTCAGAATTATGCCAAAAGTTCAGCTCATTGGTGCACCCTGTTTTGTTTTCCAATTGTATTGTGAATTTACTTATTTTAAAATGTATCTGACATTTTAAAGCATTTTAGACTAGTGAGGAGATTGAGGAATGTGCTCAGTCTACCATGTTAATTGAATATTGAGATATTTTTTGGAATTTTACATTCTAAGAGCGGTTCAACTTGTTGATTCTGGCCCATTGTTTCAGGCTATTTGAGAACTGTTTGAATCCTGTGGTTCAGTCTTAGTTATCCTTCCCACCTTTAATTATGCTTAGATGTCTGGAAGCCACTGATGACAATTCAACTGGAACGTGTTTCTCCCTCAACTCTCCATAGACCTAAAACTTAGTTGAAGGCAAAGCTAATCTCTTATAACTTTTCTGTATTCCCAAACAGTGCTGAGCACAAGAGTAGAAACCATCTACATCCTTATTGAAGGCTACTCTTTCCACTTCTAAGGCCCTACTTACCCTCTAACCTTCTGTAATCTGACTTGCATCTCTTTCTCTCCACTGAAGTTAGTCTTCTGAAGGAAATCAAGGCCCTTGCATTCATCACAGGGCTTGGGCACTTTTCACAGAGTCTCTGTTCTGCAACTAATGCCAGCTCACTGCATGCTCACTCTTGGGATGTCATATTCTGTGATATACATAAATCTCTTCTTCTGGTTCTTTAGTTCTTACTGGTCAATTCTCAGGCTTTTTAGAGACATCCTTTTCCTTTTATTTTCACAAAATGACTGTTCCTAAGAGCACTCCTTTGTCTTCTCATTCCACACTTTTCTCCTGGACAGTGGTGCCTGTAGCTATGGCTTCTGGTATGTGAAAATGTACAGAAATGTAGAATTATAGCCCAGACCTCTCTCCTGAGCTTCAAGACCCATATTCAGTGCCTATTGTACATCTCTGCCTGGAGGGCTTCCAGGCACTCCACACTGTTACCATCTCCCACATACTTGCTCCTACTTCTCCTGTGTTCCTCACCCAGTGGCCAAAGGCAGAGCTGAAGCATCATCCGAATTCCTGTATCTAGTAAAATTCTTTTCCCTTTACCTCCTAAATGTATCGTGTATGCAGCTCAACTTCACGGGCACCTATTGTTCACCTTCCTGCTGGCCTCTTGGCAATCTGTATCATTTAGCTCTACACAATCTTCATACTGCTTCCAGAGTCATTTTTCTGAAACACATTTGATTACATCACTCCCTTGTTCAAAATCCTTCAGGGGTTCTTATTTTATTTAGTATAAGCCCTGTTTTCTTTGCCAGGCATGAAGATACCTTAAGGCATAAAGTAAATGCCTAACCATTGTTTCCCACGGTTTCTCTGCCACACACACTCACACACTTGTGCTCCCACAATTCTGGAAGGGCTTGTGGTTTCCTCTTGCTCTGTGTGTTTAAATACACCATTCCTTAAGCCTAGAATTTCTTCTCCCCCTTTTCCAACTGGCAAAGACCCTCAACTGCAAGTCTCAGCTCACCTTTGCTCTCCTCATGACTCCTTCTTTGACTTACCTCAGGCAGACATAGGTTTGTTAGTCTACTTACTAAATTATACCCAGTCCCTATATATTAAAAAAAAGGGTTTGAGGCAGTAGAAATTTATATCCTGTCATGTAACAGGATAAAATGAATGAGTGAGGCAACAAGTTCAGAGGAAGAGTAAAAGTATAAATATAAAATACCAGGTATTATGTTAGTCCTAAAAATTGTATGACATTAAGTACTGTATACTTATACAGCAAAGGACTACACTGAAACTTTGGCTTTGGCCTTTTTAGTTGTTAAAGCTAACAGAGAACTTGATTGTTTATGAGTTTCACAGTATCCATAGCTATAAATCAGGCATCTCTGCCAGTTACTGAAAATTGAGACATTGTTTACTGCATTAAAAGGATACTTACAAAGAACTCAGAAATTCCTTCCTTTGTGGTTTTATTGACCCTCTAATATGTATGTAATGACTGTTTTGTTTATTTTTCTTGTACACTGATTTCCTCAGGATAAGGATCATACTTGGCCCAATGCTTGACATTTTCTGGTCACTCATTGTCTATTTGTTGCACACACTAGGTAACTAGATGTTGATGATTAATGGGGGCAAATGTTTTTGTGAGAGTGGCTACATAACTAGAAATATATCATTATTTACACTTTATCATACAAACAAAATAAAGATTAAACCATTGGAAGAGTCTTTATAATAACTATAATATCAATACTTGGAATACCTACTATGCACCAGATGTTATGCTGAACACATTGTATGTATATCTCATGTGACTGCCAGTCAATCCATAGGTATTATTCCCCATTTCAAAGTTGAGGCAATCTAAAAGTTAAATAAGTTTTTCAAGAGAATGCAGTTAGTCAGAGGTAGAACTTGGGCTTAGCTCATGTGCCTGAATCCTAGCCCTGTGATTCTCAACACTTTGCTGTTGGCTTATGCTTTGGTTGTGTAGTAGATTTATTAGTATTTAATAACAAAGTTCATGAAAATAGAGACAGTCAGTATGAACACCAGTGTGTACCCTGATGAGCAAACTTTCCCACAGTCCTCGGTTCTATTAAGTTTTATTCCAGAATATTTTGAGGAAAAGAGCAGGAGTTATCTGGCAAATAAAAGGATGCTACAAAATTAATTTTCCATTAAAATGATCAGGTGACATCCTAATATAAAATTCCTCTATTTTTTAAAAAAAGAAAAATAAAAAAAGGAGCTCTAGTGGCTTAGTATCTAAGGCATTTGACTGCTAATCAGAAGGCTGGTGGGTTTGAACCACCAGCCACTCCTCAGGAGGGAGGTTGAGTAATCTGCTTCTGTAGTGATACTACTGCCTCAGAAACCCAAGGAGGGGATGCTATAAGTCTAAATCAATTCGATGGCAGTGAGTTTATTTTTTTAAAAAACAAAACTTCTACATAGGGAAAAGCACAGGAGTTAAAAGCAACAAAGGCAAATGCTATTACGTACACAATCCTGCAATAAGGTTGTTACAGTGTGGGGATGGCAGGAAAAGTCACAAACAGAATGTGTATGAATTGTTGAATGGAAAACTAATCTGCTCTGTAAACTTTCACTGAAATCACAATTAAAAAAAAAAAAAAAAAAGGCATTATATAAGCTGAATGTCTCATTTGTTTACTCCTGTAATTTCAGGATTCAGCACTTCCCCAGCCTTTAACAGACACTAAATATATATTTATTCAAGAGTAAGTAACTGGACCTGAGAAACCATTAGTGTTCAAAAAAAAAAAACAAAACAAAAAACAACTGAAACACCTGATTTTTTTTTAGTGTATTAATGAAATGTGGCACTACTTCTTTCACTATAACCAAGAAAACTTATAATGTTACAATTTTATAAAAAGGTTTACTCTATTTATTTATTTACTTGTTTCATTGTGATTTGGGTGAATTACAGAGCAAGTTCATTTTCCATTCAATCGTTTATACACATTTTGTTTTGTGACATTGATTGCAATCCCCACAATGTTACATTGTGGTCACCTTTTTCCTGCATCCTTCTTAAAAAGGGTTACTCTATTTTAACCCAATTCACTTTCACTGACAAATCAACTGTTTGTTCTTACCTGAAAGTTGCCAAAACAGCTTCCCCCTGGGAGGGTCACATAACTCACAAAGGGAGGTCCAGGGGATGGCAGTGACTCGTAGACCACAGTGCCTTCACTTGGGAAGGTAGCCCTCTGCTGCTGCTTGCTTTCCCAAAATTCCTGTAACATCGAGACAACATTCACTGAAAAAGACAAGAAAAACCATCAGTTAGTAAGAAGGGACACACCCTGGCAAAAACAAAACTGTATTCACAGGCTGGATTCTGTATCTTGTTAGTTCCAGTTTAAGCAGAATGGAAAATGTGTATGGCAGGGATGCCTGCAGTCATGAAAGAAACATATAATATTTTATCACACGTGTGTATTTCTTCATAAATAAGACTCAAGTAGTTTTGGCACACTAATTCTAACAACATTGCAGTATATTAAATTTACTTTATAAATTAGTTTTTAATATCAAATTAAAAAAAAAATCTCATCCTTCTTTGAAAATTTGCCTGAGTAAATTTTGTTCAGTGCTGTGATTATCCATGACCTCCTCTACTATTTCTGAGATTTAAACCTGCAGAGTGAAAGCCAAATTGGGATAAGCAATGTAATTTAATTGGGTTAAAATTTCTTAAATTTTAAGATTTAAGAGGAGAAAGGCAGAAAGATGAAAACATTTTCAATCTCCCTCTACCCCAACGTAAAGGAGAATGAAAGGCAATAGAGGAATAAGCAAGAGACTAGAAAAGTCATGAGTGAAACTAATAACATGGAGATCTTGTTAAGGACAAGGTCTGTTAGATGACTTCAGAAAACATAGTAATGTCTATAGCCATATGTTTTAGATTAAATGACCTGTGATAGCCTGCAGAAGTTCCAGATCAAATTAGGTTGGTTTGTTTATCCTGTACTGCAAATTGAATTGTGGACATTAACAAGGATAATACAATTGTAGAGTCAAAAGGGACTTTACAGGTCATGTAGGCAAAGCTCTGCCTAATGCAGGAATTTCTTGCATAGCACTCCTGACAGCTGCCCATCCGGCCTGGGCCAGAACACAGGAATGGACCTGGTTATTGGCACATCTTGAGGCAGCCCCCTTGAACTGCTAATGATTCTAACTGCGGAAAGGTTCTTCTTGGGACTGAGTTGAAATTTGCTTTCCTGTAAAGTGGAAACAGCAGATCTACTTCTCTTCTGTGGTACCTCCGAGATTTTATCCTCTTATCCACATGAGACCATATATTTGAAGGCAATGTAGGCCATCTGTTCTTGTAGGACAATCGGGTGCCTGGCATTTGCACCTGAACTCGTGAAATATTGAAAAAAAACAAAAACAAACGAACAAAATGGTTGCCATCAAGCTGCTCTGATCTATGGTGACACCATGTGTGTTAGAGTAGAATTGTGCACCATAGTGTTTTCAATGACTGATTTTTACAAAGCAGATTGCCAGGCTTTTCTTGTAAGGCACTCTGGTTGGACTTGAACCTCCAACTTTTCAGTTAACAGCTCAGTGCATCAACCATTTCCACCACACAGGAACTCCTTCGTGGGAATAGCACAAAGGTTTTCATTGAAGAACCATCTTTCTTTCAATTGTGTGGTCTCTGAGAATTGGGGAAGGGGGATTTGACAAAGAAATAGCCAAGCTATTTAGAGTCAAGGAGTCCCGGACTTCTGTTGTAAATGCTAGAAGACAACCTTCCCTTTTTTCACTATGGGTCCTGGGGCGTAGGTGTTAAGTGCGGCTTTGCCACAGGCAAAAGGAAACCTGGCTGAGAAGAAAGCTAACCCAGAAAAGACCAGTGATGAAAGATAGAGAAAACTGAGTTCCAATGACATAGTTTGAGCCCCAAATTATAGCTGCACCCAAATCCAGGATCCTTGATTAAATTTATGAGTTATCTGACCCAACACATCTGCTTTTTCCTTAAGTCATTTTGAAACAGTGTCTTTCACTTTCACATGAAAGTATACTCAGATATTTCTCATGCTCACCAAGTTCCAGATTAAATAGTCTTTGTTCTTTCAAACGTGTTTCATGTAAAATAGTGTTTATTCCCTTTGCTTTTCCCCTGGCAACATTAAAGGATAGTTTCAAAATGAGGGGCTTTAATATTTTTCAGGGAGTCAGAAGAGTCACAGAGTTTGACGTGGAGGTAAAAGCTTCACGTGATCTTCTTCTAAGCTGCACCTCCTCTCGAGGACACTGGTCAGCTTCAGAGTGTGTAGTTCAGGCAAATTCTCAAGGCTGCTAAGGAATTGGCTGCCTGTATATATATTTCAAAAAAAAAAAAAAAAAACTATAATATTTTAGTATTGAAGTGTTTTGGGAAAGAAACAGTAAAAAGCTAAGATGATCAGAGGGGATAAGGAACTCTGGTGGCACAGTGGGTAAGCCATTTGGCTGCTAACCAGAAGATCTGAGGTTCAAACCCACCAGTTGCTCCGTGGGAAGAAGATGAGGCATTCTACTTCTGTAAAGATTTACAGCCTTGGAAACTCTGTGGGGGTCGCTGTGATTTGGAGTTGACTTGATGGCAGTGAGTATCAGAGCAGATAACTGAATTAATCAGTGAAACACATGTTGATGTGGTCAAGTTGAGAACTGGTCCCTACAGAGCCTTTTCATTCATTCAAAAATATTGGAAACAATATTTTATACCCAGTGACGTACTCCCTCCCATCCCCAGAAAACAAGGATTTCTACTTGTGGTTGACCTGCAGAACTTAATGGAGGTGTCCTAAAGATTGAAGTCTGAAACCAAAGCCAGTGGCCTATTGCTCTGCTAATCAACAAGGGCCATTATCCTCCTATTTAAAATTCATTGTCACATTATGCTCAGCTGACAGCTGGGTAAGAAAATGGAGACCCATGATTATCTAGGTAGAATGAATACCAGAATTTTGGTGCATAAAGCTATTTGGATTTAAAGAGTTCAAAGGTATGTACTAAGAAAAATTTCTGCATGAACAAAAGCAACAGTTTTAAAATTTTTCATTCTGCAACATCAGACGATCTCTGTGGCCTTGAGTATGTCATCACCCCTAAAGAGCACAACATATGTACTTGCACACACACAATCCATCTTTCTTTCTCTATCTCCTCTTGTCAACTGGAAAACCAGATGAATGGAGTGCAGTGGGCAGAAGGCCAGCTTGCTGTTTGGAATTTCAAAGATCAGTATAGCAGAGGGTGTTTTTTTATGAATATATGTTCCTTCATTTTCTTGAAATAGCATAACTAGGCTCATGGACTATTTTAAAGAAAATGCAAGCAGAGGGTCAAGTGCCACTGAAGAAAACTAACCAAGTTTGAGGATGGGCCTCACAGCACATTTTCATCTCCAGCTGTAGTTGTGTCTTCAATGCTCAGCAGATGATTCTGCTTTCCAAGTTACTGCATAAACTTGGGCTACGAAGTGTGTAATACTCATCTCTACATCCAGACACCCATCTGTGCAAGCGCCTAACTCCATCTTAGCTCCTCTAGTCTCAAATGAATTTGTGCTGCTTCTCCTTAGCATTTTTCTATTAGTCATTCCCTCGATCTTTTACTCTTCGGTGTCTATTCTTTCCTCAATCCTTTCCAGTACTCATAAGCATGCTCAAGGCAATGAATGAATGAATCAATCAAATATATAAACTAAATGGAACACTCAACTTTAGCACTATTTCTGGTTACCATTTATTACAATTTTCCCATATAGCCATGATCCTGAAAAGAAATGACTATCTCTACTTTCTTAACCTCCCATTCAGTGTCAGATTACTCACAAAGCAAGGTAAGCACAGGCTTACTTGCGCTTATTTACAAATCTGTAATGAATGAACAATTTCATGTTTTTTCACCACATCAAAATTCTGCTTCTAAGTGTGGCTGGCATCTGTCTCTCTCCCAACCCCATAGCACGTTCCTACAGAATTGAAGCTTTCCTATAAAAAAAAACAAAAAACAAAAAACTCATTGCTGTCAAGTCAATTCCAACTCATAGTGACCACCATTGGGTTTCCAAGGTGGTAAATCTTTATGGAAGTAGATTGCCCCATCTTCCTTTCTCAGATCACCTGGTGGGTTTGAACTGCTAACCTTCTGGTTAGCGTGAAATGCCTTAGTTTCTGAGCTACCAAAGCTCCTAAAGCCTTCCTATAGAATTCAAATCGATAATCCCTGACAGGGATGGAGTACTCAGTAAGCAAAGGAAGCACGGGTTTACTTGTACTTACTTCCAAAGTGTAGTGAATACTTCCAAACTGTAGTGAACAGTTTCATGTGTTTTTCACCACATCTTAGATGTGATCCATGTCTTAACCATTTGTGCCACCCAGCGACTGACATGCTCTCTCTCTTCTCTCTCTCTTTATATATAATCACACTGGCTCTGTTTCTCTGGAAAACCCTAAGACAACATGTTTCTAATTTGAGACTGTCACTACACTGAATGTGAAGTCTGTGTTCATGTAAACAGGCATCCTGATGATCAATCTTCCACCAACACTTTCCTCTGGTTTAGAGCAATGTGGTAAATAGCCACCAACCGTGTGCCTCCAAAGAGGTTGTGACTGAGCCTGCCATTTTAGGCCTTTCTTTTAAATGAGAGACCACAAGAGGAAATGACCAAAGACTGATGAGGAGCTTGAAGCAGGTTCCTGGGCAGAGGGACATGCGGATAGGTTTGTCTGCCTGACTGTACCCTGAGTTCAGCCACCTCAGGGTCTGCAGTACATTATTTCTGGTTATGCATTGTCCCACCAAAGTTTATTAATAAAGTTCCTTTTGAAAATGCCTATTCTATCTCAATGGACACTAAAGGAAAAGGCCTTTACCCACAGTCAGGGCAAGATAAATTGGTCATCCAGAGTATCTAGACCCCACACATAAGGCTGGTGGTGAATCCTTAGCTGGACACCTAGCAAATACAGATAGGTAACAGTTTGGTGATTCAGGAGTCAGGACAAGCTGAGCTGAGCAGTCCTTCTGGTCCGGGTTTACCACTCACTGGTCATCTTTTGGCATTTCCTTTGTCAAGACAACTAATCTTTACCTGGTAAGATTATTATAAATAAATAGGATATCAAATGGCTGACGCTGGAGGTGTAAGAGGGAATAGGAGAGAGTGTTGTTGAGAGACCCTAGAATAGCATTATGAAATCCAGTTCCTTTTTGTGACTCCAATCTGCTTATAACATCTGAGAATACAGAAAGCAATTGATCCCTAATTGACTTTGCAGATCAAACTTCTTAATCCATTCTACTGCCTCAAATTGCTTTCTCAGACACAAGTGAAAGTCCACTTTAGCAGTTTGGGTATTTTGTGTATCAACATTACAATTTGTTATGTAGTGTATGTTGTTGTTGTTGTTGTTATGTGCCGTCGAGTCGGCCCTGACTCATAGCGACCCCTCCTTGGGTTTCTGAGGCAGTTATCACTACGGAAGTAGGATTGCCCAACCTTCTTTCGAGGAGTGGCTGGTGGGTTTGAACCGCCAGCCGTCTGGTTAGCAGTCAAGTGCTTTAGCCACTATGCTACCAGAGAGACATTAGTATGTCTGTGTTCTTCACTGTATTTTAGAATTTGAACAAACAGAGTTTTCAGGGTACATTTATATCCCCAAGCACACCTTTCATAAATGATGGTTTCATCTTCCTCTTTTCCAAGTATCCTTTCAGCTTATACTGTTCAGAACCAGGGTTTTCACAGAGGCAGCTGACTGATGGAGACACTAGGCATTATGGAGCACCTTAGCTCCCCATCCTTTGACCCACACCAGCAGAAATGTTCTATCTGTGTCAACCAGAATAGGCTCTTGTTCCCAAATACACTGTACTTATTTCTCGTCCATGCCTTCGTTCCTACTTTGAGTGTTGTTTCTGCCTGATCCTCCTCTCCATCCATCCCATGTACTCTCACTCTTCAGAGGAAATACCACCTCCTCCATCAAACTCACACACTCCAGCCCACATGGAACTCCTTTTTTCAAGCTTTTATGCCATTAGTGGCCCTGTGTTTTGGTGCTTAATCTCCTATAAACTATGTTAATATAATAGATGTGGTGCTTTTGGTTAAATTTACCAAGTCAGACTTGTCTGGACTTTCTTATGGCCAGAGGCATGAAATGACTTGTGGTAACAATTCTTTTTAGAGACTACAGTTTTCTGTTATTTAACTCTGTAGTAGGGTGTGCTGTCTTTCTTCAGAAGGTGGTAAGATCCTAGAGAACTGAGACTCTAATTTATTCTTCTCTGTAGTCTCCATGGTATCCTAAGCATGGCTATTTACTTAGAAGCAGTTGTTGAATTTACTTGGACTCTAAGAAAATGCAACATAATCTGGACAGTTTGAGTGCAATTAAATGAAAGTGTAGAAGATATGTGAAGTCAGTACAATTTGTGGAGAAATCAAGACCTCCTTTTGGAATAGAAGGTTTCATGTATGAACCACCATTAAGTCCCCAAGCATGGATGTGGTGGTGGCAGCCAAGCCCTATCTACAAATGGTGAGGTAGATGAGGAAAGAAGCCTGATCTGAGTAGACAACATAATTGCTGGGCACTTCCTGGCATGGGTTTTACCTTCACAATAACTAGGACTTACTGAAACCCTGGATGGGGAGGTCTTAGAGCACCAATTCTAATCAGTTTTTGTTGACTGCCTGGAGTACTCTCTGTTGAAAAGGATTGGAAGGTAGTTTCTGGGATCCGTGAAACAGAACATCATAATGAACCAGGAGTGTGGCCAGGTGCGGTATATATGTCAGCCCTGATCTTGATAATACAGAGTAATGAGGAAGTTCAAGACAGGCCTCTGCCTACAAAGGTTTACAATTTGATTGGAAAAATAATATATTCACAATATAATTAGTAGATAAATATTAGAGTGCTAAATTATAGAACAGAGATAATTTGAAAGTAATATTTAAAACTTAAAAATTCATGGCATAGTTATAAAATTCATGCAAGAGGAAAAGTAGATGAGTGTGGGCTGAAAAGATTGAGAAAAAGAAAATCTGTGTTTAAAGAGTGCCTTTGTGATCTACCTGAGAGGAATGAGGTTTAGACAGGGTAATGGAGGGAACTGTGCTCCCAAAGGATTTGGGGGTGGCATTTGACAAGAAGAGTAAGAAAAACAGTTATGCCTGAGTTGAGTAACAGAAAGTACGCCATAAGTAAAGACATAAGCGATTCAATCAAAGATAAGGTAGAGGGTTTGGTTTGTCTTAATAACTGGAAATGAACCTCATCCTTTTGGTAGCCCAACTTTACCCAGGTGGGAAAGAAAGGCAGGAGAACAGAGTCCCTAGTCCTAGCCCAAGACGTCATGCTGCCTATGGTGGCTCCATCCATGTACAGATGGCAGCGTGAGGAGGAAAAGTCCCAGTCACTTGGAGAGAAGGTGTGGTTGCTCTTGTGCATCTGTGTGAGTCCAAGGCAGAATTTTTTTTTGATGGGGAAGAGCCTGGGCAGAAAATCCATGGAAAGTGGATAACTGATAAGTGAGCAAGAGATCTCTCCTTCTGCAACCTGGAAAAGAGTATGAAGTCTCTTCAGAAAAGAATATCAACTAGGCACTCAGAGGCATTTTATTCTAAATATTTAGAACTTGTACATATTGTCATATTTTAATTTTTCCAGGTTGAATACTACGGACATGCTAATAGGGACACTAATCTGCTTTCCTGTGGAAAGTCAGAGATGTAGAGAATTTAAATGCCCATAAATTATAGAGTATATTATAGAAGAAGCTTCAAAATACAGGCACTAATTTCCACCTAATAAAATGATTACTGCATCTTGTCTCTACGTATTTTACAAAAAGGCAGGCCACTAACTTGGTGGTTAAAAGCCTGCACTGTGGAGCCAGACTACCTGAGCTGAATCCTGTCTATCATTCATCAGCTGCAAAATATTTAACCTCTTTATGCCTCAGTTTCCTCATTTGTAAAATGCAATACATTTATCATCCAATCCAGTCCAGTTCAGTTGCCATCGAGTCAACTCACCTATATCATAGGGTCGCTATAAGGCTTGAAATGAAGTATGTTCAGAATAGGGCTTCACACACAGTAAGCACTAGAGTGGTAGCTATTATTTGTGGTTGGGGTGATGAAAGAAGAAAGAAAAAGGCATGATTATATGTTTGTATACAGCATCTTTGAAACTAACTGTTCATGGATTGGAAAACATATCATTAAATATTCTAAAAATAGTCTGCAATTCTGAAAATTCTCTAGTTGAACACATTGTGGTCTTTAATTTATTTTCGATATTTGTGAAGAGTTCAGAAATGGAAACGAGAGCTCACTTGATATCATTCACTGGTAAAGTCAAAGCTTCATAATAGCCACAAAATAAATGGTTGAAATTCTACATATCTCAAAAATGGAAAACATGATGATGAAATCATTTTGATTCTCCTGGAATACAGGTTTCTGGCTTCATGGAATTGGGGTGACCCATTCCCCTTTAAGAGCTCTGGTAGCAGAGTGGTTAAAGCATTCAGCTGCTAAGCAAAAGGTCAATGGTTCAATCTCATCAACCACTCTGCTGGAGAAAGATGAGGCAATTTGCTTTGACAGCCTTGGAAAACCTATGGAGCAGTTCTACTCTGTCTAAAGGGTTGCTATAACTCAGATGGACTCAATGGCAGTGAGAGGGTTTTATCCATCCTTAGTGGTCCTTTTGAACCTCAAAGGAACTTGTTCATACAAGAGCTTAGTAAGTAGCTAAGCAGAGATGTTTGGCTTTAGGCATGGGTTCTTTTGCAAAATTATCTATGTGAAGCCAGCTTCTAGAAGCAGGAACTCCAGGGTCTGACAAGAGGCTGTTTTAAGATGTATGACAGGTTCTTGGTGACTGTTTCTGTAACCTTTCCTGCTCTTTGATGCTAACTTTAGATAAATTAACATAACAATGACCCATATAGCGGGCTTTCACTGCTCCCTTCTTGCAAGACCTTACCAAGATGACCAAGTGATACTGCCCAATTCCAGTTGTATCTACTGTGAATAAATATATTCTGTTACACTCTTTTTGGTGTTTCTCTAAGCATTTAAGTTTTTAACTATGGGCTTTTGCCTCAATCGTTCACTTTCTAATGGATGCTAACCTTTAGCATTAACTACAAAAAGAGGAACCAACTTTTATTTCAAATTAGTGGTTAATGACTGCTTGTGCTTCAGGAAAGAAGAAACAACGTAATTCATTGCTCAGTTCAATTGCTTAACATAAGATAAGCTCTGCTTAGAATTCTGACAGTCATTTTCCTACAAAAAGGGATCATAAAAGTCCATTATCTATCTATCTATCTATCTATAAATGGAAACAGCCAATTTCTTTATGCCTTTCATAAGGAAAAATATTATCTCTGTACACTCTCCCTTGCCAAAAAATTAAAGGCAAATTTGAAAGGTAATCATTTAGAAATAAATCGTTAGGAGGCTTTCAAGATGAATAACATATTTTCAAACTGAGTTTCTGCCTCTGAACAGATGAATTTATGTTATGCAATATTTTAATGTAAATTTTAATTAAATTAGCCTCAGCAGGTGATATTTTAAAATAAATTTAATTAGTATTTTCTATTTTAGCAATTCATTCATGGACAACTTGCTCTTACCAATGTGATTTCTCAGCTTTGTTAAGGATAAGCATGAAAAAGATCCTCAAATAGTTTAAGGGGCAAGCTCAAGATGTGATGCCGATTCACAGTTCATTCAAAATAGGTTGTAAGCCATGTAAGGTGCAACAGTTGATCTCTCCCCATCCGAAGAAAATAAGAGTGATGATAATCAAAGACACACGGAAACACGTAATCCAAAGGGCTAATGGACCATGTGAACCTCAGCATCCTCAACACTGAGACCAGAAGAGCTAGATGGTGCCCACCTACCACTGTTGACCACTTTGAAAGGGATCATAGTAGCAGATTCTAGATAGAGTGGGAGAAAAATGTGGAACAAAGTTCAAAATCATAAAAAATACTAGTCTTACTGATCTGATAGAGACTGGTGGAAACACAGACTGGGGTCCTTAGTCACACTTCAAGCCTAGAACTGTTGCTCAATTTTCAGCCAAACACTAGACAGGCCTGAAAGGTGAACACTAATACCAATGAGGTATGCGTTTCTTAGAACAATGAACCATGCAAGATCAAAAGGGCAGCATTTGCCCCTGGGTAAAGCTAAGAAGGCAGGAAGGGATAGGCAAGAAGGATGGATGGAAATGGGAAACACAGGGAAGAAGTGGGAAGAGTGATGTTACATTTGTTGTTGTTGTTATGCACTGTGGAGTCGGCCACGACCTCTCCTTGGGTTTCCGAGGTGGTATCACTACGGAAGTAGATTGCCCAACCTTCCTTCTGAGGAGTGGCTGGTGGGTTTCAACTGCCAGACTTCTGGTTAGCAGTGAAGTGCCTTAGGCACTATGCCACCAGAGCTCCGGTACAGATCTTGGGCCCCTTTGTCTTTTGTGTAAACACTCAAAGGTAGCCACAGCCACACAGCAGGATGAGACAGCTTGGAGTCTTGCTTTGTTCCCAGCACAAGCAGAACTTTCCCTTAGTAAAAACTTTCCTTTAGTTGAAAAAAAAAAAAAAAATCTGAGTCAGGGCCTCCCTCCTTCAGCAGCTGGAAAGCTCCGTTGTGTTTATTCTTTTGTTTGCTTTCCCTTTTCTTCTTTTACTGCTGCTCCCCACTGTGAATACTTTCCTGAGGAAATGATGATCCTTTAGGTGGTTTTACAAAGTTAACCTCTCAGGAAATTCTCCAAAACATGGGAAAATGATATATTTTTGTTTGTTTGTTCGTTTAATTTTCATCTTTTAGAATTTAAACTTGCGGAACTGTGGATCAGTTGGGGGAGAAATTTAAATAACAATTTAACAGTATATTTGGGAGCACAGGGTAATTATTTTAAAAGGAGAGCAGGAGAGAGAGAAAAGAATATGGTGGAGAAAGAGGAAATCATAAAGGCAAAAATAAAAAGTCATTAAGTATACCAGAATTAAAGTAGCATTGTGCCTGAATTCACATGTGTGGTTTATATATCCGACCTATGGGTAGCACATGCCAGATAACATCATCCAATCACAAATGTCACATAAAATAAAAACGATGTAACTTAGCTAACCAATAAGGAAGTATATATGTTCTACTGGGCATTGGTGTTGCACTGTATCAAGACACTTTGTAGGACCATTGATTTTAGGCAACCAGCCAAGGATAAGTCACTGGTTGCTTTGCTGACCAGTTCTGTTTAGTTAAAATGGTCAAATCTATGCAAATGTGGCTTTCGGTTTATAATGTATCTTCTCTGGGAGTAATCATTATGTGAAAGCTTTTGACAACACAGCTATCTAACCGGGGCCTATGTACAAAGTGTTAAAGAGTATGTTGCACACTGTGGAAACCCACAATTAAGGGTGGATGCATGAAAGGATCAGCAATCTAAGCCACCGTGCCAAAGTGGCATACAGGCTGATTCTGGACTGCTGTGACAGGGCCAACTCCAGACAACACTCTGGGGAGTGGCTATGTTTATCTTCAGAGCCCCTTCTTCCTCAATCTGTTTCATCTGGCTGTCAACTTAACCCTGCATATAATTAGCCTGGAATTAAGGTGTCAGTGGATGATAACTTAAAATGGTCCCAGCACAGTTTATTTCATCATAAAGGAGAACATCTGACAAAGGAAAATCCTCCCCACTATTTGTAAATAAGAAAGTCAACCAATTCGACATTCAAAATATATTTTAAAAAAATCTGTTGTGCACCTGCTAGGTGCCTAGCCCTGTGGGAGGCAACTTGGGTGTTACAGAGAAGTACTCTGCCCTCTGGGGACTTACAACTTAGGTGCTAATGAAAAGACATTGGCGAAGACAAGAGAGAGAAATGTAAACCAAATAGTATAGACCATAAGTGGCAAAGGAGTGGTGACTAAATAATGGGTTCCCACAGC
The DNA here is from genome assembly GCF_000298275.1 of Orycteropus afer afer. NCBI lineage: Eukaryota > Metazoa > Chordata > Mammalia > Tubulidentata > Orycteropodidae > Orycteropus > Orycteropus afer. Next base: position 1,453,006 of record NW_006921680.1, on the reverse strand, counting down.
TGTTGTCTACTAAGATGAGATCAAAACGGGGATCAACTGATCATCATTCTAACTGGGGTTAAAAAAAAAAAAGGCAAAACCATAATTCAAACAACATTTTGTGGAGATCGGAGAGAGAATACAAAGAACTTCAGGGAGTGAAATAATTGTCTGTTTTGTTAATATTAAGCTTTCAATAGGATTCTTTTATTTTCTTTTTCCTTTTTAAATAGGATGTTTTAACTACCTTGACAAACAAAACTTACATGGGCATTTGAACATGGAGGAAAAGAAATGAGAGTCTTTGGAGTTAAAACTTCAATATGAACTGTATTAAATAAAGAAGATTCTTTTATGAAAAGCTTCTAAAGTTGTCTTACATTTCTTAAATCAATCTGTAGCACATAATCAGGAAAACCGTATCATTTAAACAGAAAAATCATAACTTAGAAATTCACCCTGATACAGCTGTAACCTATTATGGGCTGTAACTTAACACATGAGTTTCAGAAGTTGTTAAAATTGAGTTCAGGTTAACAGATGCATGTGAAAGCTGGACAATGAATGTGGAAGACCAAAGAAGAATTGATGCCTTCAAATTATGATGTTGGTGAGGGGTATTGAATATGCCAGAAAAATGTGGAAGGAAGACAGGGCAATCTACTTCCATAAAGATTCCACTTTTACTTTTGTAAACATTTACTGCCTCGGAAACCCTATGGAAACCAGGTATCAGAATCGACTTGATGGCAGTGGGTTTAGTTTTGGTTTGGCCAGACGACTGAACAAATCTGTCTGGGACTAAGTATGGCCAGAAAGCTCCTTAGAAGTGAGGGTGGTGAGACTTCATCTCTTGTACTTTTGGCATGCCATCAGGAGGGACCAGTCCCTGGAGAGGGACAACATGCTTGGTGAAATAGAGGGTCAGAGGAAGAGAGGAAGATCCTCTATGAGAGGAACTGACACAGTGGCTGCAACAATGGGCTCAAACGTAGCAATGACTGTGAGGATGGTGCAGGACTGGGCAGTGCTTTGTTCTGCTGTGCTTGGCAATTCCATGGCACCTGCCAACAACAGAGTGACATGAGGCAGCAGGCCGTCAAGAAGTACCAGATTGCACCAAAGGATGGATGTCTATCATGTTTTATTTTAATTTATTAAATCTTATTTATCTATAAGAAAGAAATATATTAGGACAGATATGGCCATCAAAAGATCAAAAGTCACCCCCCCTTTTCTTTTCCATTTTGAAAAAATTTCCCCTGGGGCTGAGATATTTAGTATTTAAACTCTGCCAAATGTAAATTTACTGGGGGAAAAAAAAAAAGAAAGAAAGAAAGAAACAGAGAACAGCTTTTAGGTCACTGATAGCAGACCAGAAATCCGAATTTTTTTAGTACAAATAAAAATAATGCATCCTGTAATGAATAAAGTAAAATTAGCATTTGAATAGGTTTCAGAAAGGACATCCCATAGTTTAGGTGCTAAAATTTTCAGAGTTCAAATTATTGTAATTAAGATACAATTCACTGTTCTAAAATGTGCTAGTAAGCAGTAGGGTGGTTTTTTTTTCAGGCACATTCTTTGTGATGGTATGCAATTCAATATGTGTAGGAATTTTACTGCATGAATATCTTCATCCTTTATATCCTACTCCATTCCTTTCTTTGAAATGCAAAAACTGTAAATGTATCATCAAATTTATAGATTTCAAATATCTACACTCAACAACATGGAATAGAGAAAACACTTGGCTCTTGAGGGGTTTTGGTCTCTCATGTTGCATGTGGCCTGGCTCATAATTACTAAGATGTTTTTAATAGCTCTACAGTCTGTCCCAATTTTTCTAAAGGGTAAAAATGTACTTTTCTTTGAAGTAAAGTATTCACCTATCTGATATAAATAAAACCTTTCATGCAGGAAACTGTTTACCCAAATGGAAGGGTTAATGTACCACAAATATGTAAAAAATGTACTTCCAACTGTGCCATGTTTAGTAAAGATTCTATCTTATTTTTTCATTATAAAATTTAAAGAAAAATCTTGGTGAAATCTAACATATAACTTTATAGGTCAATCCTAGATAACTAGTACATTCTCATGGCTATAATGACAATTGGGAGCTGTGGTAGCATAGTGCCTAAGGCACTTGACTGCTAACCAGAAGGCTGGCGGTTCAAACCCACCAGCCACTCCTCGGAAAGAAGATGGAGCAATCTACTTCCGTGTGATACTGCCCTGGAAACTCAAGGAGGGGTCACTATGAGTCGGGTCCGACTCGAAGGCACATAACAACAACAACCACATAATGACAATTAAATTAACTATTAAGCAATCTGTTTGCCTTGGTTTTGGCCTTCAGTCAGTGAAGTGGTTGCTCTGCATAGCCATTATTGACATTCACAAACCTTGCATTTTGCCTGAGTTGGTAATTGGATTCTTGCTGAATCCAGCAGTAATCATCTCTAACTTAGATATCAAGAAGTATACCTCCAAGAGATATCAATATAAACTTTTCCACGATGCAACATAAGACCATAAACTTCCAGAACTAATCTAGGATCACCATTAACGCCAATGGTTCCCTATTGCCTGCACTTCAGTGTGACCCTTCCTGATCTGGCTCCTACCTGCATTCTCAGCCTGGTCTCTACCTCCTCCAATGTGTCATTCTTGTATTGCCCAATCTGTCTTTGGACAAGTATTCCCCTCTTCTCAAACATGTCTTTCCCCTCTCCACGCTCCTCTCACACTCCTCATCATTCTTTATGGCCTACCCTGCTCAGATGCGAGTATTCAGTGGGTTTCATCCATACTCCCGAGAGTTCATTTCTCTCTGCCTTCTGTTTCCCCAACAGATAGAGCTCTTAAATGAAATGTCAATGTAGCACTTCTGAGAGGCAATGAATGTCTTGTAATGGATACGGGGAGGAGTTAGAAGACAAATTTGAATCCTGGTTCTATCATTTACTAGCTCTGTGGCATTGGGCAAGTCACTTTCACCTCTGTGAACCTCAGTTTTCTCACTTGAAAATAACAATTTCACCTACATTACTGGCTTGCTGTGAAGAAGCATTATGAAGACTCATCATCCTCACATTACTATTAAACAGATGAAAGAAGAGCACAAAGTTGGCAGACAAGCTTATTATGTTCTTGTAATTTCTGAAGCTGGGGGCAGTGGTTGTTCAGTGGTAGAATGCTTGCCTTCCATGTGGAAGACCCAAGTTCAATTTTTTAAAAAAATTTTTATTGTTATTTGGGTGAAAGTTTACAGAGCAAATTCTTTCCATACAGCAGCTCATATGCATTTTGTCTCATGACTTTGACTGTAATTTCCCACAATGCAACAGCACCTCTCCTACTTCCTCCCCGTGGTTACCTCTTCCCTGTGTCCTTCTCTCCCGAGTTCAATTTTTGAGTAGCATGTTTCAATGCTCAGCCACCACCCGTTGGTCAGTGGAAGCTTGCGTGTTGCTATGATGCTGAATACGTTTCAGCAGAGCTTCCAGACTAAGATGGACTAAAAAGAAAGATGAGGCCATCTACTTTCTAAAATGAACCAATGAAAACTACAGATCACAACAGTACAATCCACAACTGATAATGGGGCTGGGGCAGGATCAGACAGAGTTTTGTTCTGTTGTGCATAATAGGATCACCATGAGTCAGGGGCTACTCGTCAGTACTTAACTACAAGAGTTTGAGGAGTTAGCCCTCAGATTAGTAGCTGAAAGTGCAGCCATCTTGAAGTCATGTGGTGATTTCTTTTGCGAAAGCACACAAGGAACTGTCAAACAGTGGCAAACAAATAGTCAACTCACATTCTCTCAAAAGAGCTGACAAGGGCTGCTTTTAGGATAGCTCACAATCCTTGGCTGTGACTCACGAATTGAAAAGAAATTAAGTATTATGCAAAGCCAAGATGGAAGGCAACATGGAGCGATGCTGTAATTTCACAGCAATGGGTCTATGTCTGCGAGTGTTGAGGCACCTTTGCTACTCAAATGGCTGCAGTGACGAGACACTTCTGTGGAACAGCCAAGTGTCAACTTAGATGAGCAAACTGCAAATTGAGAGCCCACCTTAACTAAAATTTCCTTCTATTATTTTTCATTTGAAATGTGAAATAGGGAAAAGGAGGGAAAAATTGTTATGGAATTCATTTCCTTCCAGGAGAGAAAATAAAAAACACATCACAACTATTACCAGATGAACACCTCGCCTAAAATGAATGACAGATTCAATGCATTGCAAAATGCTGTTTGCAGGGCCTCCCTGACTGAGAAAAGCATTCGAATTTTATTTCTTTAAATGAATCTAACTATTCCCAGGTGCATCTGTTTCAGACCAGAAATCGCTCTGGGTGCTTTTCCTACCCACTGGAAAAGAAAATTCACTTTACTGTTGCTTATTTTAAAACAAATCAAAAGACAACTGAGGCAACAAATTAATTGAGTGATCATTTGCACTCCCTGCATTATATGTGTCCAAAGAGTAAAGAGAGAAGAAAAAAAAAAAAAATCTTTGCACTTTTAGAAAAGAAATTTAGGAAAAACACTAAAAGTCGTATTTGAACTTCGTTTCTTTGTTCAGCTGTGCTGGGTTTTAAAAACCCAGGGATCGGCTTTCTGTCGCTCCGGAAAGCAAGGTAGCAATTTTTCTCAAGGAATTGGCAGTAAAGTGCTCAAGTGCTCACTCCTTCCTTTCTGGCAGGAAGATTGGGCTGAGGGAGAGGGAGGAGCTAAGAGTGACTACAGCCAGAGGCTGCAGCTCAGAACCTGGATTCAAGGCTGGTGGCAGCTTCTTACAGGCTACCAACAGGAATGTGGAGGCAGCAACCTACCGGTGCCGAAGAAAAAGGGCACATGCGTGCCAAACTCTGGCACGTGCACTGTAGGTTGCCAAAGCATGGCATAGCCCCCAGACAAATTTTTGATATCGAGCCCCAGAAAGTAAGCAAGCTCGTTCCCACTTATTCCATGATGATAGTTGAGTAGTAAGATATTTTTACAAGTTATGAAACCGCCGGTGCAGAAATTTGTCATTTGGCTTACATTCATTCAGTCATTTTTCAGATTAGAGAAAGTCAGAAGGAGACCATCAGCCGTTTAATAGGCACACCTCTTAAGCCGTCTAAGCAGTTGACGGAGCGGCAGCGTGGTCTAGGGTAAGCAGGCGATTGTTGGTTGGTATTTCATATAAACGAGTTCCTGAAAAGGTCTGGATGACAGAACTTAATGCATGTTTTATTTTAGCTTTTTTTCTATTCTTTTCTCTCTTCTAAACTTCCACTATCCAAACCCTCAGCCTTGGTGCTATACAATTTATTCAAAGCTTTGGGCAGCGCAAGAGCGCTTTTACTTCAGCGCTATTGTAGGGGGGAGACATTCTTTCCTTCCCGCTCCACTTAAAGAAACATACCAAGCCTGAATAGTCTCCGCTAGACTAGGGGAGGGAATGCTTTTTATTAGTTCTGGAATAGCTATTGACAAACACTTGAAGACAATATTAAAAAACAAAGAGAAAGAGAGAGAGAGAGGAAGGGGAAAAAGAGAAAATAGCAGATTAGTTGCAATTTAATTGCAACTAATTAAATTAATTAATTTAATTTCTAAGGGGAAAATATTATAGTATAAAATGGTCTAACATTTCTGTCTTTTCATCACATATATGAGAAAAGGACAATTGGAAAGTAACATTATTCAGCAACCAGAAGGAAAAAATCCAAACCTTTGTTGCTTTGATGGAGACAAAAATTTACATACCTGTACTATTCACAAAGAGGAGAGCTGTAACCTACTGAAATTAAAAAACAAAACAACCCACCTTCCATATGCATGCTACCTTTTGGGCAGTTCCAGAGCAAAGCTCTCTTTCAGAAGCCCTTTGTAATATGAAACCCACTGCAGATAAGATACAATGAGAAGATAGTCCGTTCTGCAGCAGCAGGAAATCAAATTGGTTCCAGAAACGAAGTTACATGACAAATGGTTTAATAGCATTGCTGGAATTGGAAAGCTTGATTGAATTATTTTTTCATAATTATTTTAAAAAATTGAAGTGACTTTCCACAGTCATGTGGATTTTTGGGGACTGTTGCAGAGATGGGAGGCATCTCATTTTAGTGACTTTTTCACTAAAGTGTTATAATTTGTTGTCAGAATTTAAGAGCTCAGTGGCCATTTATTTTGGACATTTTGCCTGCAACAGAAAAGTTCAGACAAATACAACTCTTAGTTTAATACAATTAATATGTTTTTGTGGAGGATTAAGCAAGTTAACAAATATAGGTATATTTTATTATCATGTCCAAGTCATTTTTAGTTCAAATATCAGTACCAACCATTCTTGCCTTACTTAGAAAGCATCTGGAAAAGTTCCGTAAGTCTTATGCAAGTCTTAGAGTTTAGAAGGAGAGACTTCTAAACGTTTACCAAGACATACCACTGACAAAATAACCGGACGACTAATGCCTGTAGGTGAAATGAAATCATTCTTCTGACTTTAGTCAGGAACAAGTTAAATAGCACTTAGACCACAGCACACGACTACAGAGATTTAAGGGAAATTGTACTCAAATAGGATGTGACTGGACGTTTAGGACTATTTTCTAAAAAGTCAAAAAACTTTTTCCCCTTCAGTACTTACAGTCTTTGAAGACCAGCGCCGGGTCTCTGTGAGGCAGGGCTTGAGCAATGATATGTCTCAGGGATTCCAAGGTTCTGTCCATCTTGGGTCTGCCTTTGCGCGCCTCCTGCACAGAGTGTCCTCATGCCTAAATTCTTGCAGTCCTGGACTGAATTTGTGCAGCTCATTGATGCACTGGATTACCAAAGAATCCCTTTTAACATCTGCCAATCAGACATTTCCCAGAATCTAAAGACCCCTCAGGGGGCCCTCCTCCCAGGCTCACTTATCTTTGTTGTATGCTGAGCTAATTAGCTTAAAGGCTGGCTGACAGGCGGGTTCCCATTGCTTCCTTCTGTTAAACACACCCACCTACAGGCTGGCTGGGGAAGCTAGCTAATCAGGGGAACAGTGTTCCTCTCCAACCCGATTTTGCCTGAATGGTGTGCAGCTTTTTGACTTGGGTATTTCTTTAGGGCCTCTACCTTCACTGTGCTGTCCCCAGGAATATGAAATCAAGAAAGATATTTCTCAAGGAAATTTTCTGAACAACGAAGGGAGAAAGCCCTTGGGACTTCCAGATGTGAAGCAGTGAAATCTGAATTCTCTTTTGGTGAAGGAGCGCTATAATGTTACAGATATAGCCAGACATCAGGTTATGCTTCCTACCTAAATTTAGGAACTTCTCTCTTGAAGCCAAATTCTTTTTTTCCTTTCACCCAAATTATACCCATTTCTGGGGGACTGTCTTACAGCTTGCCTGGGAACATTTGTTTCCCTATTTACCCTTCAAGCCAAATTATTCCCAAAGATGACTTTAATTAAGTCTGATAACATGTGTTTCTTTTCAAGATGATAAGTCTTTCTCTTAAAAATTTCAGAATACCAGCCAAACCAAACCTACTGTCATGGAGTTGATTCTGACTCATAGCGATCCCCACTGGGTTTCCAAGGTGGTAAATCTTTACGGAAGTAGATTGCCTCCTTTTCCTTCTGCAGAGTGGCTGCTGGCTTTGAACCGCCAACCTTCTGGTTAGCAGTCAAATGCCTTAGGCACTGCACCAACATATTTTCAAAGTACAGGCAGTTATTAAAAGATTCTAAGAAAATGGGGATTATTTTTCTACCTGTAGTCAGTACCATCCATAAAAATTGGATAAGTAATTTTTCTTTAGAAGATATAATAAGTCATAGGGTTCTACTGCAGTGATAAGGATTCATAGCAGATATAAAAAACTGTTTTTAATGGTTGTAACCTATGTTCCTAAGATTGTAACCTCACAACCTAAGGAGCTCTGGTGGCATGATAGGTAAGGCATTTGGCTGCTAACCAGAAGATTGGTGGCTCAAACCCACCAGCTGCTCTGTGGGAAGAAAACTCAGTGGGGGTCACTATGAGTTGGAATAGACTCATTGGCAGTGGGTTTGTTTTTAGTTCGGTTTAACCTGTGTTAGTTACTGAAGGGTTGTTGAAGTCTTCTGTACTTTCATTTAAAATATTTTTCCAGGGTAGGCAGAAGAGATGGCTTTCAAATGTTCCTTCCAACTTTTAGCTTTCATAATTATAGTATGTTTTATGATGATTTGAACCAGTCTGATAAAAATAAAAATATCCTTCATGTGATTAGCTTCATGAGCTAGTTGATGGAAGGGTAGGCTTAACAAAAGGAATTAAGTTGTAATAATAATGTGTGTTTTAATGACTATCACTTAGCAAATACCTACTGAGATTACATACCACACAGGTACATACACAGGGCTACTTCAGAGTACAGAGATATTGTTGTAAAAAAAAGAAATTGAGAGAAGTACCATATTGTGTTAAGGCACTTATTTAGGGTCCTGAAGTGCACTTTACAATACTATGGGCTGTGTAGTTGTTGTTTTTAGAAGTCGTTGAGTCAGTTCCGACTCATAGTGACCGTATGTATGACAGAAGGAAACACTGCCTGGTCCTGTGCCATTCTCACAGTCATTGGTATATTTGAACCTATTATTGCAGCCTGCAAAAACGGCAAGGAGGCCACATGTTCTGACCTCCTGTAATCCCACGAGAGGAAGACAGGATTACCAGCAGTAATCCAAGGCCTATTCCTACAAGGCCAGACATGCTGCCTCCCTCCAGCCCTTTCACCAACCGTTCCTCCCAAAGCACCCACCACCTCTCCTCTGGGTTCAATAATTCACTGCAGTGGCCACACAGAGCTCACAGATTACGGGGTTTATTAGGGAAGCACCAGGCTACAACTCAAGTTCAAGAAA
>NW_006921680.1:1395683-1443855 GCF_000298275.1 Orycteropus afer afer | reverse complement strand
TGTGAGAGAGAGTGGGAACCTCCCAGAACATTGTATTGTGACAGGCCCAACAGAAATAACCCAGGTGGGCGACTTTAAAATCAGGATCTCCTCAGTTGCTAATAGCAATTTCCACCTTGGAGTTTACAAAGACTTATGGGTAGAAAAGCCACACTAAGTAATTTACTACACCACACAGCCACTGTGTCAATCCGTCTCTTTAAGGTCTTCCTCTTTTTCGCTGACTCTCTACTTTATCAAGGCTGATGTCCTTCTCTAGGCGTTGGTCCCTCTTGATAATGTCCGAAGTGCGGGAGCCAAAGTCTCACCATCCTTTCTTCTGAGGGGCATTCTGGCTGTACTTCTTCCAAGACAGATTTGTTCCTTCTTCTAGCAGTCCATGGTATATTCAACATTCTTTGCCAACACCATAATTCAAATGCATAAATTATTTGGTCTTCTTTATTTATTGTCCAACTTTTACAAGCATACTAGGTAACTGGAAATACCATGACTTGGGTCAGGTACATATTAGTTTTCAAAGTGACATTTTTCTTCTTAACACTTTTGAAAAAGTCTCTTGTAGCAGATTTGCCCAATGCAATAATACATCGTTTGATTTCTTGACTTCTGCTTCTATAGGAATCAATTGTGGATCCAAGGAAAATAGCAAATAGGAAATAGTCAATAACCTTGCCTTTTGTGAGTTTATAATTTGAAACAGGTCCCAAGTTGTTTGTGGAAACAGAATTATTGTATATTGATTGAATACGAAGCATAAATGAATTTAAGTACCTTCAGTGTGATATTGAATTGGAAACCAAGTTATTTAAAGTATGTATTAGAGAACCAGAAGAAATAATATGGGATTCTCAAAGGAGTGAGACTGATAAAATTAGAGAACAATTGGAAATGATTGATGGTTAGCTTTCAGTTGACAAACACACATTTCTACAGGTTTAGATTTATTTCCAGCAGTGCTTAAAAATATTTTGGTTCTGTAGTATGGTGGAAGGAACAATGGTTTAGGATCAATAAGATGTAGAATTTGACTTCCCTTATCTGTGTAACTTGAGAAAGTCACTCACTCATATTCTCTGGGCTTAGAGCCTTCATTTACAAAATTAGGAATTTGAGCTGGAGGTTTTTTTCAGTCCTAATATCTGTAATACTGTGGCTACATTACAAATGAGTTCAATTTTTATCACAGACTTTCTTGCCTTCTGTAATATCGCATACTTATTCTTCAAGGCTGGACCAATCACTTCTACTCCCACAGTCAACCTCATATCCACCAGCAATATGAGAAACACAAATCAATATGAGGAATTCAAGGATGCCCGTTACTAATGCTAACTGCAACGAAAGTTAAGAATTTGTTAAGAAAACTAAGCTTCAATCTCCACAAGTGTTTTCTGAAGAAGGAAAACTGAGTATCAACGTAGTGAATCCCAAAACAGCTTTGCAAGGATAAACTTATATGCAAATCATGATCTTCAATGACTTATATTTTAAGACGTAAAAGAAGAGGAATTCTAAGAATGTCGGATTGTACACAATTCCAGCTGGATAGTATAGTTTCTCCTTTCCTAGGAATCGCAGTCCTTCAGCAGAAGTTTTCTGAAGCCTTTGCTTATGTATTTCTTGTCAGCCCATAAAGACTTCTTGCCTTAAATTGCAGTTATGAGACAGTTTAGAAAAGCGACCGTGTGGTTTCTCACCATTTTCTGTCTTTGAGGTAGAAAGCATCTGACAGAAATGGAAATGTCTGAAAAACCCCTGTATGGTGTGTCTATTTGAATACACATTCTAAAATTCACCTACTAGATTTCATTTTAAACCTCAAGCCATCTGTAGGTATACACCAAGGGCAAAAATTATGGTATTGAAACAGAGTAGATGACTGCTGTGAAAACCAAAATGAGGCGTGTTTTTTTTTTTTTCTTTTTTCAAATCCTATTAGAGTACTCTAATAGGAGCTCTGGTGGCATAGAGGTTAAGGTATTTGGCTGTTAACCAAGAGGTCAGCAGAAAAATGAGGAGGTGGTTTGTTTCTGTAAAGATTTACAGCCTTGGAAACACAATGGGGGTTGCTATGAGTCAGACATGATTCGATGGCAGTGATTTTGGTTTGATTTTTGGTTATTAGAGTACTAACCAGAATTATGAGAAATGGCATATAATTGACATATTCAGTGATCAGAACCTACTACCCAAAGGCTCAGGGCAATAGCAGCCATCCAAGCTCCCAGGAAGGACAGAGCTCTTAGAGAAGGTGAAAAAAGCAAACTGGTATATTGTGCACAATGCAACAAAAAAGTCTATGAAAATAATAATTTTGCTTGTATGGAAGAGAGAATTAATTCCTGTAATTCCAATAACATGTTTGACAGACTTAAACGTCACAAAAATGATACATGTTAAAATGATATCCAGAATGTTAGAAAACATAATATATGCATCAAAGAATCATCTTTAATTAAAAATGGAAGGAAGCCTCTTTGTTTCCCCCATCCCTCATAGCATAATGCCTGAGGGAAGAGGCTGAGGTAGTCCAGGCAGAAGAGTGGGCCTGTGGGTGAGCCTGCAGGTGAGGCCGGTGAGACTTCAGGTCCAGAAAGATTTCAGGCTAAGGCATGCAGACTCCAAAGAATGTTTAAAAAGCCATTTTACATTTCAAGTGCAATTCATCTTGATTCTGGCCCATCTTTGTAGGCTAGGCGGCTTAGGAACTGTTTGAGTCCTGTGACTCAGTCTTAGTTATCCTTCCAGATTTAATTAGGACTTACCATGCAGTCAACTAAGGAGCTCTGGTGGTGCTGTGGTTAAAGCATTGGACTGCTGACAAAAAGGTCACAGCTCCAACCCACCACTGCTCTGCGGGAGAAAGATAAGGCAGTCTGCTTGCATAAGATTGGAAACCCTCTTGATAGTTCTGCTCTGTCCTATGGAGTTGCTATGAGTTAGAATTGCCCCGATGCCAGTGGGGTTGGGTGGAGTCACCTCTCTCTTGTGATGAGCCCGTTAGTGGATGGTGTTCATGAGGCTGATTGTTCAGAAGAGGGTCACCAGGCCTTTCTTCCAAGAAGCCTCTGGGTGGACTCACACCACTAATTTTTGGTTGTTGTTGTTGTTATTTGCCCTCGAGTGGGACCCAACTCATAGCAACCCCTCCTTGGCTTTCCAAGGTGGTATCACTACGGAAGTAGATTGCCCAACCGTCCTTCCAAGGAGTGGCTGATGGGTTTGAACTATGTTACCAGAGCTCCCTGGTTAGCAGACGATAATTTAAGTATTTTAGTTCCAGGGACTCCCTCCGAAGAATATGCCTGCAGTAACTACACCTGAGCTGATTTGCAGCAACTCATCCCTAGGGAACCAAGTGACTGCTGGGAAGGAGAGGATCCTGAATTAGAAAGAAACTCTTCCCTGAAATAATTTCTTCATCTACTTGCTAATGCCTCAATTCTCAAAAATGTACAATTTAAGATGAAATAGTTGAAATGCAAAAAGCAGCAGAGTCATGCAGTTAATCCAATCAATGTGATGTAATATAGTTTAGGAACACTACTGACAGTGGCTCCTTCTAGATTTCAGTGGGGCTGGGAGGGTACAGGGAACTGGATGTGTCTAAATGCCGGAATCATAAAAAGAGAGTCAGAGTGTGTGCAACAGTTTCTAGGGGTGAGAGGAAGGGGGAAGGGGGAGGGCTGGGAAGACTGACTTCGCAGAGGTAATGACTAATGACTGTTTAGTGTCAGCTTTGTTTAGCCTCAACTAGGAAGAGACCAGTAGGAGGGAGGAATGGCTGGTTAGCATCAACTTTGTTTACTCTCATTTGGGAAGGGACAAGTAAAAGGAATGAATGGCTGTTTAGTGTTAAATTGTTTACTCTCAACTGGGAAGGGACCAATGAGATATTTCAATCAAGATGTTTGTGTAAGAGTCAGAAAGGCAATTTCAGATGATATCTGTTGCTGTTAGGTGCCATCCAGTCGGGCTCCGACTCACAGTGATCCTATGTACAACAGAAGGAAATGATATCTAGATGTTATCTAGATGTTTACAAACACAAGTAACAAAAAAGAACTTCACCCAGAGAATTTGTTAATTGATATTTTATTATACTTACGAAATCACCAATAAGAACAAATCAGTTAAATTACATGAAAAAATCCTGTCTATAGCTTGAAAACTCTACATTTCTCCATTTTTGTAGAAAATTATGAAGAATATCTTTCTGCAATTTCTTTGCCCAGCAGATAAAACCACTAGTGAGCTGCCCTGTATCCCATGGCTATGAGGGTCAATCCTAATCAGAAAACACAATGGAAGTGAACGCCTCATCACCTGAGCCTTCTGAGAATCCTGAATGAGTCCACAATATCTCAAAAGTCTTATGTGATCAGTTACCCAGCCTGGTCTTGGTATTAGGAGTTCTGGTGTCACAGTACCTAAGGCATTTGACTGCTAACCAGATGTTGTTGTTGTTGTTGTTTGCCGTCGAGTCGGCCCCGACTCATAGCGACCCCTCCTTGGGTTTCTGAGGCAGTATCACTACGGAAGTAGGATTGCCCAACCTTCCTTCCGAGGAGTGGCTGGTGGGTTTGAACCGCCAGCCTTCTGGTTAGCAGTCAAGTGCCTTAGCCACTATGCTACCAAGGTTGGTGGTTTAAACCCACCAGCTGCTCCACAGAAGGAAGATGGGTCAATCTCCTCATAATGGGGGTCTTCATGAGTCGGAATCAACTTGATGACAGTGGGTTTGGTTTTTGGGTTTTGGTCTTGGTATTAAGCAGCCCTGGTAACACAGTGGTTAAGCACTCAGCTGCTAATCAAAACTCCATGGTTTGAGCACAGCAGCTGCTCTGTGGAAGAAAGATGTGGCAGTCTGCTTCCATGAAATTACAGCCTTGGACTCCATATGGGGAAGTTCTACTCTGTCTTATGGGAGCTCTGGTGGTGTAGGGCCTAAGTCATTTGACTGTTAACCAGAAGGCTGGTGGTTCAAACCCACCAGCCACTCCTTGGAAGGAAGATTGGGTAATCTACTTCTGTAGAGATAACCACCTCTGAAACCCAAAGAGGGGTCACTGTGAGTCGGAATCAACTTGACGGCAGTGAGAGTTTTGACTCTGTATTATAGAGTTGCTAAGAGTCAGAATTGATGTGGTGGCAATAGGTTTTGATTTTGATTTTGTCTTTGTATTTGGTCTCCAGCAAGAGAAGTATAACTGATTCTTCAAGAATTACTTTGTAGTCTAAAGATATAATTGGGGGAGGCTGCACTAGTTCACAGGTTATCGCTTTCAGGACAACTCAGGCTTATCTGAAGATGGGAGATTTTGGATGTTCAAGTCTGTAAGACTGGAGGAGATGGCAACATTAAGCCCTTGAGTCATTAGGTATGTGCTCTGTGAAAACTGACCTGGTTACCTTAACTATGTTGTGTAACTTCCAGCACAATATGTATTTTGAAAAGTTTAGTTTTTAAAATGCTAGGTTGTTTTTGGGGTAGATTTTGTCAGTGTCTTTTACAATAATATTTTCCTTTTCATAAAAGTTTAACTACATACCAGTGTTCATTGTAGCTATTGTTTACAATAACCAAAAGGTAGACAACCCAAGTGCTGATCAATAGATGAATGGATAAACAAAATTTGGTATATGAATACCATGGAATATTCAACCATGAGGAGAAATGAAATTCTGATACATGCTATGATGTGGATGAACCTTGAAAACATGCTGAGTCAAGTAACCAAACCAAAACCAAACTCACTGCCGTGGAGTCAGATCCGACTCATAGCGACCCCTCCTTGGGCTTCCAAGGCGGTATCTCTATGGAAGTAGATTGCCCAATCTTCCTTCCGAGGAGTGGTTAGTGGGTTTGAACTGCTAGCCTCTGGTTAGCAGTCAAATGCTTTAGGCACTATGCCACCAGATCTATCTCCTGCTTAGTGAAATAAATCGGAGCATATTGTATAACCCTACTTATATGAAATATCTAAAATCCAAATGCATGGAGACTAAGGTTTATTAGTGGTTACCAAGGCTAGGGGGAGTAGGAAATGGGAGTCATTTCTGAAGGCGTGCTACTGAGCTTCTGTTCAGGGTGATGCAAAACTTTTGGAAATGGATAGTGATGATGGTTGTATGACATGGTGAAAGCAATTCATGTCACCAAATTGGATATGTAAAAATGGTTGGAAGGGCAACATTTTTGTTATATATATATATATTTTACCATGATAAAATTCAAATTAAAAAAAAAGTTGATATAATTCTTGGTTTCTCTCCCTCTCTTTTCTCATAGGCAGGTGTCTGTGTATATGCATTCTATATTATTGTTGTTGTTGTTATGTGCCATTGAGTCAGACCCGACTCATAGCGGCCCCTCCTTGGGTTTCTGAGGCGGTATCACTACAGAAGTAGATTGCCCCATCTTCCTTCCGAGGAATGGCTGGTGGGTTTGAACCACCAGCCTTCTGGTTAGCAGTCAAGTGCTACCAGAGGCACTACGCTACCAGAGCTCCTATGGCAGGGTTTAATTTGTTGGGTGTTCACCAAAAACTTTATACTTTATACACGAGGTGGCTATAATGTGATGAGATTGATCCTGAAGGAGTTCAATGAACTGCAGTCTAGTTTCTGAGGCTGAAAGAGATGAGATTTTCTATAAGGGGCACTCTGGGGATAAGTCAGACATCGAGCTCCCATGCGCTAACTAGAGCTCTGGGTTTCTTCTTTAGACAAAGTCATGTTTCTGAGGGTGTGAATCCCATGGAACGTTTAACATGTTGCAATAATAATGAGCAAATTAAATGGAAATCTAAACTATGAAAAAAATATTTCATTTAAATTAAATTATGATTATTGTTAATATTGGGTTAAAATACACTTCGGTAGGAAGAATGTTTTTTTTTTTTTTTTTGGTTATAAACAAATGACTTAAACCTGAGATTAGTTAATGAGTTCAAGCAAGCCAGTCATTTCACAGCTCCATATAGTTTTAAATGGAGCTTCCTGTAAGGACTGCATCATCAGTATACTCTTAATTCAATTCAGGCTACATTTATGGCTATGCTTACATTAAGATAAAAGCCTCATGCCCATCCATTTCACACTGTAAACTATAATTTCCACTTCACTTCCTATGCAGTCGCCACCAGAGCACTGCACTTAGCATGCATACTGCTGACACAGAAGAAACATTATTTCTTTCCAAAATTTGTTTAAAGAATGAGGAATAGGAAATTGCATACAAAGGGGTCTTATTTTTCCACACATTGAAAACTGGAGAAAGACCAAGACATTTTTCTTATCCTCTCAAGCAACCTCAGTGGCCTTGAGCTCAGGGATACAGAACTATTCCCCCAGCACAGCCCCCCACCTTCATGAATTTTTTTTTTTTTTCCACTGAGGCTTCTTTTTGTCTATTGAGATGGGTTTTCTCGGGCATGTGATGAGAAGATGAAAAGTTTTAATGGAAAAAAGCTTTGTTTTCTAACAAGGGAAGAAATTGTGGAGGATAGGACTCAACATCGGTTTTCTGAGCACTATCTCTGATGCCAAGTCCACAGCACCAGGAAGATGAGTTAAAGTTTGTGGACCTTCGTGGTTTGATAGAAGAGACCCCTGGGGCTGCATATTACTTTAAACCACCCAGTGTACTCATTTCCCTACCTTCTCAGTATTTATCGATTCTATCTTTTCCTCTTAATTCTTACGTTATCTTTTGTTTTTCTCCCACTGCCTTCCAATCTTACTCACTCAGTGTGACTTTGAGCAAGTAATTTTACATTTTAAGATGTTCTAGCATGGTAGCATGGTAATAGAATCTCTGTGTTGTTGTTGTTATGTGCTGTCAAGTTCGACCCGACTCATAGCAACCCCTCCTTGGGTTGCCAAGGCAGTATCACTACAGAAGTAGATTGCCCCATCTTCCTTCCGAGGAATGGCTGGTGGGTTTGAACCACCAGCCTTCTGGTTAGTAGTCAAGTGCC
Organism: Orycteropus afer afer; assembly: GCF_000298275.1. Taxonomy (NCBI): domain Eukaryota; kingdom Metazoa; phylum Chordata; class Mammalia; order Tubulidentata; family Orycteropodidae; genus Orycteropus; species Orycteropus afer. Next base: position 1,435,870 of record NW_006921680.1, on the reverse strand, counting down.
TTAGCCACTATGCTAGCAGAGCTCCCATAGAATCTCTGTAATAACTATAATCTAGTACATTGTGGTGGTTATGTTTGTCAACTTGGCTGGGCCTGGTTGAATGGCTGGGCAGCTGGATGTAGTATTCCCCATGATGAGATTGGTAATCAACTCCATGGTGGAATCTATTGTGAGCAGCTGAGTAGCTACCGTAGGGATGTAGTCTGCTTCCTGTATATAAGGAGAAGCCTTGGGAATGGTCTCTAGCTTATGGCACACTTGAACCCTGCATGTAGCTATGTTGTTGTTCAGCAGCCTGCCATGTTCTACCAATCTTGGGACTTTCAGTGGACTTGAATCAATGGCCTGCAGTGTCTTTTGGTAGTATTGGAACTGTCCCTTTTCACTTGTTGACCTTTGGTTTGTCAGCCTCAGCAGCCAGCAGCTGTTGGAGTGAAGATAAGCCGCTAGCTTCATGGGCCGAGAGCAGAAGGCTGAACTGAAGCCCAAGGTTGAGGGGCTTTTAGCCAGCCCCTAGAGCCTGACACTTTGAACTCAGACTTGAAGCCTCCATACTGTAAGAGGGTAAACTCCTGTTTGTTAAAGCCATCCCATTTGTGGTATATTCCTGTCAGAGCAGCACTAGGTAACCAGAACATACATGGCAGTAAGATTCTAGTCCAGACTGTGTTAAACCTAGACTACTGATGGGGCAACCTCCTGGATTCAGTTTCAGATTTCCTCTAATCCATTTATCTTGCAGCACCAGGTAAATTTCTCTTGGTTTCTCCCATCCTCCACTCTTTTAAAATCAAATTACTATACTGCTCAAAATCTACAGTTGGTCTTTTCCCTATTCCATTAATTTCTTTTTAAAGAAATTAAAAAACATCTTTGGTTCTTTCCTGAACCAAATTCTTTTGTCAACTACAACATAGGAAGTGTACTACACTGATTTCTGTCTTCTGTCTTTTCTGCTTGGCTTCCTCCTTTGGAAGCTCTTTTTCAGTCTTCCTAGTCAACCAAATCCTCCCTGCTCCAGAAATGAATGTCACTGAATCTCTCTAGTCTGTCACTATTGACAGCAGGTATTTCCTCAGCACTAATCAATGGTATTACAACAACAACAACAACAACAACAATCAATGCTATTAGGCTTTTGCTTAGTCTATTTTGCATTGTCAGCTAGTTGGTCTGTGTGTTTATTTTTCTCTCTCCAAACACAGTGGGGGCTTTCAGCCAGGAAAAAATTTCTTAAAATCTGTGGACATCATCCCCTACTACAACTTTAAATAGCACCAAGTGTATGAACATATTATTTCTCTTCTTAATCTAGGCTCAAACCCCTTCTGCTAACAGCAAGATTATATAATAAGCAGGCTTTTTTGATTCACTTATTTCAAGTGGTTACTTTTTTATTTTTAAATGGACACATGCAATATTGTGATAAATGTTCCAAGTAGTATATTTTATTTGTATTATGAGGCATGCTTCTATTTATGGAATTAAACTTGCAATAATCTACTGATTCTAGATGTTATATATTAATTTCAATGATATCTTTAATATTAAGGTAAAGCTTATATTCTTTGAAATGTAATAACAAGTATTGGTCTTTGAGAATGACCGAGTCTTTTCGTGTTTATAGAGGCATTGTAGGCTTTTATCTCCACAGGTTGGCTATTATACAACTGTGTGACACGTGGGTATTCTGAATTTTACCCCCATCTGAACCTTCCTGAAAGTTGCATCTGATGGTTATGGTACCACATAAAGCAAACTAAGGGCAAACTAAGATATGGCCTGAAGCTGTCTAGGGAGATGCTCTGAGGATGGATGCAATTCAGTTCACCCAAATTGAATCTGTGACAATGAACTGAGCCTACACCTCAGGGAAGGGCTCTTTCCAAACATGAGTGAAACCTCTCTGAGAACATTGTGTACTCATCCCTCCGTCCAGTAGAAATGGCTGGTGTACCCACAGAGCAGCATCAGGCAGAGCTCCTGTTTAGCCAGTAGGTAGTTTGCAAACTCTATTGAGTGGTTGGCTACAAGAATGATTATTCCAAGTTCCAATTGGTATACTTTAAATGTCTTTATGGTTCTGGAAAAAAAAAGTGGGGGGGAGCAGGTTTGCTGGTCTGATAGAGCCTGGTGGAACTACTAAGACTGTGGCCTCTAGCTGCCCTTCAGGTCTGGAATTGAACCTATGCCTGTGGCTTCCAGCCAAACAACAGACAGGCATGTGAGTTGAACATTTACCTGAGGTAGATACACTCCCTGGAGAGAACAATCATGGGGTAAGAAGGGTTGCTTATGCACCAGGAGACAGCTCAGGGGGCAGGAGGGCATGGAGGGATGGACACAGGGAAGAGGTAATTATCGGGAGGAAGTAGGAGGGGAGATGTTGCATTGTAGTAAATTGTGGTCAATGTCATGAGATAAAGTGTATGTGAACTGCTGTATGGAAAGTGTATTTGCTCTGTAAATTTTCACCCAAATCACAATAAAAAACAAAACAAAACAAAACATCTTTATGGTTCTGAACTAATTGAAAGATAACCAGCTGTGCCAATGGACAAGCAACCTACCAGTACAAGGTTAGCACAAGAATAAACTGTGTAACTTGTAGGAAAAGTTTATTTAATGGGAACAGCAAGCAGACTATGCATGAAGACAGGCAAAACATTTGTGCCTCTTGATAAAATTATAAAGTCAAAGGACCACAGTTGACATTATCAGTGACCTTGAAAATAGAAAGATAGGCAGCCTCCGGAAGTTTCCTTTTGGTCACCTCAAGTCATTTTAGCCACATTGACTGAAAATACAGTATGTGTATGCCATGCAATGTGTTAAGATCCTTAACCCTGAGATAGGCACTATATTAAGTGCACATTTTACAAATCTGAAAAGTGAGGTAACAGGATGTGCTTGAGGTCTTAATCTCTCACATTAAACAAAAACTATTTTATTAACAATCACAGTGTACAGCTTTACATTAGTAACAGGCTTTTTTTTTTCCTTGATAATTGTTCACTATGTTTGGATATTTTAAAGTATGAGTATTACAGCTTGTCTGATAGGGCAAAATCTAATTTCTTAATGGCTACAGATCTTAAAAAAATAATTATGATTGACCCTTGTTTTCAAATAACCAAACCAACAACATACCCCAAGAAACAAAACAAATCAAAACTCCTTATTATATTACTAAATCTTTGGTATTGAGTGCTAATCTTTGGCCAAATGATTTTAGGTCTCATTTCCATGATTTTAATAATTTGTTTAGATTTGTGTATTTGAGTAATTTATTCTGTTGCACACATAAAATTTTAGGCTCTCATGAGTGAGGACATGTCTCTTTGCTTTCAGTTCTCAACTAGTAATAAATCATGCAGTAGGTAACCCAAAGTGGACTCAGTCAACTGAGTAAAGCCAAGTAGGATGATGTCGTACTAGTTTCATGCCTAATTTGCTTTTAACATTTGAATATAAATTGTATTCCAAAATAAATATTCTGTAGTTCTATTAAGCTATTTTCAACATTATTTTACATTATAAAAATGCTTCAGAGTAGGCTATAAAATTCAAAGTAGGGCTATGTAAATACTTCCAATATTCCAAAAACCCAACCCAACCCAACCCACTGTTGTCGATTACAACTCACGGCAACCTTATAGGACAGAGAACTGCCCCATACCACATACTAAGGCTGTAATCTTTATGGGAAACAGACTGCCACATTTTTCTTTCACCAAACAGCTGGTGGGTTCGAACTGGCAACCTTGAGCTTAGCAGCCAAACACTTAACCACTGCATTGCCAGGCCTCCTTACTTTCAGTATTGTTGTTGTTACTGTTATATGCCGTCAAGTGGGACCCGACTCATAGCGACCTCTCCTTGGGTTTCTGAGGCGGTATCACTGCAGAAGTAGATTGCTCAATCTTCTTTCTGAGGAGTGGTGTGTGGGTTTGAACCGCCAGCCTTCTGGTTAGCAGTCAAGTGCCTTAGACACTAGGCTACCAGAGCTCCCTACTTTCAATATTAGTATGTAAATTTTAATTTTCAAATGAACTGGATTTCACATTTTCTTGCATTTGTATATTTGAGTTTATTATAGTCAATTATGGGTGCTGTAGATATTAGTAGAATTACTTTTGCAGAGGTGAAAGAGAATCTGATATCCTTATCCGTTTTGGGGAAGAATTTGCTGTACTTCAGGTAGATCATAATCACGGTTACAGGTGATTTAAGCAGCTCTGGTGGAGTGCTGCCTAAGGTACTTGAATGCTAACCTAAAGGTTGGCAATTCAAACCCACCAGCTTCTCAGCAGATGAAAGATGGGGCAATTTACTTCCTTAAAGATTTACCACCTCAGAAACCCAGTGGAGATTGTTATGAGTCAGACTCCACTGCATAGCAGTGAGTTTGGTTTGGTTTTTGTCTGTCTGGTGACTGAGGAAAGAGCTCTGGTGGCATAGTGCATAAGGCATTTGACTGCTAACCAGAAGTTGGCAGTTCAAACTCACCAGCCACTCCACGGAAGCAAGACTGGGCAATCTACTTCTGTAAGTATTTAACACCTCAGAAGGCCAAAGAGGCTCACTGAGTCAGAATCCACTGGATTTTTGGTGTTTTGGTTTGGTGACTTAGGTGACATTGCCACCTAGTGGCTATTTTCACTGAACTTGCTCTCCCTCTTCTGACCTAATGGGCAGTGCTCGACACATTGCCAGGTCCAAGTACTTAAGCATTCATCTTCACATCACACCGGATTATAAAGTCCATAAAGAAGAGGCATGTCTTACGCCAGGAGCTCAGCTAACCAAAAAGTTGGTGGTTTGAACTCACCAGAGAAGGATGTGGCAGTCAGTTTCCATAGATTACAGCCTTGGAAACCCTGCTGGGCAGTACTACTCTGAATTGGAATCAACTGGATGGCAGTGAGTTTGGTTTGTTTCTTTGTATATTTTTCTATGTTCAGAAGCCATCTAGTGCAGTACATAAGGTGCTAAAGATCCTAGTGTCAGTCTGCCTGGGTCATCCTGGCTTTTCACTTACTGTATGGCCTTGAGCAAGTCACTAAGCTGCTCTGTGCTTCATTTTACTTATCTACAGAATGGGGGTGATCCACTCATCTCTAGAAGCATTGTGAGATTTAAAGGAGCTAGCATAGTGCCTAAGGCACTTGACTGCTAACCAAAAGGTTGGCGGTTCAAACCCACCAGCCACTCCTTGGAAAGAAGATGGGGCAATTTACTTCCGTAGTGATACTGCCTTGGAAACCCAAGGAGGGGTTGCTGAGTCGGTCCGACTTGATGGCACATTAACAACAATGCACACAAAGGCTTATAACAGGTCCTGCGTACATAAACACTGGCTTTTTGGCATTTTTGTTTCATTTGAAATGTTTCTGTTCTTGTATTTTGCACAATTACTGGCATATTTTTACAATTCCAAAAAACGAAACTCACTGTCGTCAGGTCGAACTTGACTCGAGTGACCCCTCCTTGGGTTTCCAAGGCAATATCACTACGAAAGTAGACTGCCCAACCTTCCTTCCAAGGAGTGGTGGGTGGGTTTGAACCGCCAGCCTTCTGGTTAGCAGTCAAATGCCTTAAGCACTACACCAGCAGAGCTCCTTTTCTACAATTAGACTTAAAAAAGTCAGTGAATTATTTTCAGGGTTAAATAAAACACAACCAAGTTGTCAGAACTCCAGAAAAATAAACATGATTGTCACTTTAATAGCTATACTTTATTGAATGCATACAATATTCCAGGCATTATTCAAAGTGCTTTATGTGCATTATTTCATTTAATCCTCAAAACCTGACAAAGTAGCGGTAAATTCAATTTAAATGGTAAGAAAACAGGCAGGAAAAAGAAATGTGACTTCCTTAAAGATGTTTCCACTGATCAGTAGAAAAGCTGGGAGTTGAAACTACAGGCAGCCCCAGGTTACAAATGATATCTGGTCCCAAGTGTGTCTTTTAAGTCGAATTTGTAGGTCAAGTCAGAACAGGTGCGTTCGGTTTTTAAATTAGCCTTACTTAAGTGCAAGAAAAGGCTCAAAGTCTTCTCAATGATTTAAAAGCGGCACATGAAGCAAGTACAGGTGACTGAAGAAGAATTTGTTTCAAGTAGGGGTTGGTTCAATTGTTTCAGAATGAGGACAAATTTAACTAACATAAAAGGGCAAGCAGTTGTCAGTAAATCAGATGTTCATAACTCTAGTTTTACCTCTTTTTTTTTTTTTTTTTAGCAGAGACCAAAAAACAAAACAGTGATACTTAGATTGAAACAACTCCCAAGCACTCAAATATCCCTCATGTAAATCTTCAGTTTTGAAGAATTATTTTAGCAGATTACCATATTCATCCAAATTACTTTGAAAAAAAAAATGTGTTACTTTTGGCAGAATTACTGTAAGTATTTTATGGAAAACATGGATCGAATGAGTCAAATTTATAAGGGGGAAAACAAGAGGTTCATTTATTTATATATTTTTATTAGCCCAAGAAAAGATTAAAGGTAGCTTAAAAAGGTTCATGATAACTCTTTTTCAAATATATTAGAAATATCCAAGATCTTAAATTTATTAGTCTCCCCAAAAGCTAGCTGCTTCCAAGCTTGATTTTATATTTTGCATGTTTTCCCTCCGTTGTTTAGTAAATATATTTGCTTCTCCTTTCTGCAATCGACGTCTGAGAGTGGCTTTCTGTTGTTTTGTCAACTGACGTTTCACCTTCTGTTTCACCAGTTCCTGAAAAGAAAATTTCTTGTATTAGCATCACTGATAAATAGATCATTTCCATGAATTGTTGTGTGCAGACTCAGTAAAATACACACTACTATTTTCCAAATTTATGTGGGGCATGAAGTAAAAAACTCCAAATCACTGACAGTACTCTATATAGCCAGCAATAAAACTTCATATAAAATGCTGTTGCTGCTGTTATGTGCCATCGAGTCAGACCCGACTCATAGAGACCCCTCCTCGGGTTTCCAAGATAGTATCACCCTGGAAGTAGATTGCTCCATATTCCTTTTGAGGAGTGGCTGGTGGGTTTGAACGGCCAGCCTTCTGGTTAGCAGTCAAGTGCCTAGGCACTATGCTACCAGAGTTTCCCCCATATAAAACAGGAGAAGCTAAATTTGTAACAGAAATAGAAACTATATAGCAAAAAGTATATATAGGCACCATTCTTTAAATAACAAATGACCACAGTGCCACCTAGTGTCCATCACAAAAACTTCACAACAAAACAAAATAACCTGTTTTCTAAGTAAAAACAGGCATGGTTTTATAATGGAAAATCATTTTTGAAAACATTTACTACTGGTCAAAACATGTAAAAGAGTATCCTCTCAACTTTGGGTGCAGACATGACCTAATGGCAGCAGTTACCCGTGGAGAAGTCCTTACAGAGTTTTTGGGAGATGTAGAAAGCTTTCTCAGTGAATGGCCATAAATTTAAATTTATTAGTCAAGACACCAGCCAAACGTGTCACAGGAATTAAAAGATCAGTAAGACTTGCTTTTCTTGTTATAAATGCACACAGCAAAACACACCAACTCATTAATTTGTACATGTACAACTCAGTAACATAGTATTCAAGATATGCAACCATTCTCACCCTCCTTTTCTGCATTATTCCTCCATAATTAACGTGAACTCAGTGACACCTACGTTTCTTTACTAGCTTTTCTAGTTACTCGTCAATGTGGTCCCGTATAGCGCACAATGCTGAAGGCAGACATTCTTTATTATTTAACCTATTGTTTGGTTTAAAGACGACTTCAGGGTCTATTTTTGGTTTAAGGTTATCTCAGCTCAACATTTTTGGGTTCAACAAGATTCAGCAGTTCCAGAAAGACTGGATTCCATGAAAATTTTGAAATTCTTTTCTCCCCCTTTGATCAGGATTTTTCTACAAAATCTTTGATTAAAACTTTCAGTACGAGGAGCCATCCAGTTCTTCTGGTCTCATGGTAAAGGAGGCAGTTATCCATGAAAGAAATAAGCCACACATTCCACTTCCTCTTCCTCTTCCTGACTCACATTCCTTTGTTGCTCCAGTGAATAGACCAACTGTTGTGCTTTGCATGGCTACCTGCAAGCTTTTAAGAGCCCAGACACTACAAAATGAAGTTGTTGTTACGTGCCGTCAAGTCGGACCCGACTCATAGTGACACCTCCCTGGTTTTCCGAGGCAGTAACACTACGAAAGTAGATTGCCCCATCTTCCTTCCGAGGAGTGGCTGGTGGGTTTGAACTGCCAGGCTTCTGGTTGGCAATCAAGTGCTTTAGGCACTACGCTACCAGAGCTCCTACGAAATAAAGTAGAAGCTCTAAAAATACTGTATCAGTTAATTGAGATGTCCCATGAAATGATGATCCTACACCACCAAATGAAGAAACTAAATATCATGGTGTTTGTTGTTGTTGTTGTTGTTCTGTGCCATAAGTGGGCCCCAACTCGTAGCGACCCCTTCTTGGGTTTTAGTTACATAAAAACAGCATCAGCTGTTTGTATTGATGTAAAAATATATGTCACACATTTGCCAATTCAACTTTTTATAACTGTACATCAATTACATTAATTGGGTGATTATTTTTAATCAGTGTGAATTTTCCATCACCTTAAGCAGAAAATCATGAGCATTAACTCCCCCATCTCCCTTTCTTCTACCCTGGTTTTTGTTAGGTGCTGCTGAGTCGATTCCAACTCATAATAGAGACCCCATGTACAACAGAAAGTTGTACATCCTCTCAATCGTTGCTATGCTAAACTCACTGTTGCAGCCACTGTGTCGATCCACCTTGTTGAGGGGCTTCCTCCTTTTCACTGACACGCTAGTTTACTAAGCAAAATGAAATCCTTCACAACTTCAGTATTTTCCTGTGTATCATGTTGCTGATTGGTCCAGTTGTGAGAATTTGTTTTCTTTATGTTGAGGTGCAATCCATACTGTAGTCCTTGATCTTCATCAGTAAGTGCTTCAACTATGCTACTTATAACAAACCGACCCAACATTTAAGCAAGCAAAGTTGTGTCATCTCCATATTGTAGGTTGTTAACAAGTCTTTCAATCCTGATGATGCATTCTTCTTCATGTAATCCAGCTTTCAGATTATTTGCTCAATATACAGATCAAGTAAGTATGGTGAAGGGATACAACCTTGATCCACACCTTCCTTGATTTTAAACCACAATATCCTCTTGTTCTGCCTCTTGGTCTTTGTAGAGATTCTGCATGAACACAATTAAGTGTTCTGGAATTCCCATTCTTCAATTATCTATAATTTTTTTCTTTGTTTATGTATCTGTTTACTGCTATAAACTTCCCTCTGAATACTACTGTCTTTGCTGCACCCCATAACTTTTGGTATGTGTATTTTCATTTCATTTGACTCTATTTGTGATTTCTTCCTTGAGTCATTAGTAGTTTAATGGTGTGTTGCTTAATTTCTATGTTGTGCATTTTTAGTTTTTTTCCTGTTATTGATTTCTATTTTCACTACATTGTGCCTACAGAAAATATATTGTATGGTTTCAATCTTCTAAAATTTATCAAGACTTGATTTATGACCTTACATGTGGTTTATCTATCTTGGAGAATGATCAAAGTGCACTGGAGTAGAACATATATTGTGCTGGTGTTGGGTGGAGTGTTCTATAAATATCTGTTAGTTCTAGTTGGTTTATAGTCCCAATCAGGTCTTCTGTTTCCTTATTGGTCTTCTTTGCAGATGTTCTATTCAGTAGTGAAAGAGGTATATTGAAGTCACCAATTATTATTGTAATGCTATTTCTCCCTTCAATTCTATTAATGTTTGCTTTACACATTTGTTGTTGTTGTTGTTATGTGCCGTCGAGTCAACCCTGACTCATAGCGACCCCTCCTTGGGTTTCCGAGGCAGTATCACTACGGAAGTAGATTGCCCCATCTTCCTTCTGAGGAGTGGCTGGTGGGTTTGAACCGCCAGCCTTCTGGTTAGTAGTCAAGTGCCTTAGCCACTATGCTACCAGAGCTTAGGTGCTCCAATATTGGGTGCACATATAATTGCTAAATGTTATTGACAAACTTACCCTTTCATCATTGTTTAATGTTCATCTTTGTCTCTTCTAACAGATTTTACCTTAAAGTCTATTTTCTCTGATATTAACACTGCCAACCCAGCTCTTTTGGTTATAATTTGCATAGAGGTTTTTCTATACTTTCATTTCCAACCTATTTGTGTCCTTGGGTCAAAGATGTGTCTCTTGTAAAAAGCATGTAGTTGGGTCATATTTTTCAATCCATTCTGCCACTCTCTGCCTTTTGACTGGTGCATTTAGTCCATTTACATTCACAATTATTGATAAGAATGGACTTCTGCCATCTTATTGTTTATTTTTTTGTGTGTCTTTAGCCTTAATAACTTTTTTTTTTTCTTGTAGGGAGCTATTTAGCTACCTTTCTCCTTTCCTTTTGTGTATATTTTTCAGATATTTTCCTAGTGGTTACCATGAATATTACACATGACATCTTGCATTTATAACATCCCATGGTTAGTTGATACCAACTTAACTTCAGTAACATACAAGAAATTCTCTATTTATGCCTTTCTTCCCTCTACTCATTTTGTTGTTCTTATCACTGATCACAAGAAGCTCTGGTGGCACAGTTAAGTAAGGCATTTGGCTGCTAATCAGAAGGTCAGTGGTTCTAACCCACCAGCTGCTCCATGGGAGGAGATGGGGCAATCTACTTCCGTAAAGATTTACAGCCATGGAAATTTCATGGGGTCGCTTTGAGTTACAATCAAGTTGATGGCAATGGTTTTTTATTCTTTCTCCTTTTAATCACTGATCACACCTTTATATTTTATGTACCTTGTAACATAATACCCTTGTTTTTTATACATTTGCCATTACAAAGCAAGAAGGACAAAACACTTAAAATCATCAAGTATGAATACCTTATTACTAGAACTTATACTTGTCCATTGATGATGAATGCCACAGCATTCCTCTTCAATTTGTCATTCATGGCATAGATCATATATTGTTTGATTTAAAATGGCCCAAACCAGTCCATTTCTGCTCACTAAGGCCTAGGATATCGATCTTTATGCATTTCATTTGATCTTTGACAACTTCCAATTTTCCTAGATTCATACTTTGTACATTCTACGTTCTGATTATTAATGATGTTTACAGCTGTTTGTTCTCATTTTGAGTCATGTCACATCAGCAAATGGAGGTCCTGAAAGCCTTCCTACATCCACATCATTAAGGTCAACTTTACTTTGAGGAGGTAGCTCTTTCCCAGTTGTATTTTGAGTGCCTTTAGACCTGAGGGGCTCATTTTCCTGCACTGTATCAGACAATGCTTCAGGGCTATTCATAAAGTTTTCCAGTAATATATCACAGTGTTTCACTGCTACGCCTAGGTTTTTCATTGGCCAATTCTTTGAGAAGTGAATGGCCCCTTCCTCCTGGTTTAAGCACTATCATGAAGTACTATGCTATCAGTGATAGGATAATATCCATATGCCTACAAGGAAGACCAGTTAACACTACCATAATTCCAATTTATGAATCAACCACCAAAGCCAAAGATGAGGAAATTGAAGATTTTTTACTAACGTCTGCAGTCTGAAATTGACCAAACATGCAATCAAGATGTACTGTTTATTGGTGATTGGAATACAAAAGTTGGAAACAAAGAAAAATCAATCACTGGTAGTTGGAAAATATGGCTCTAGTGATAAAAATGACACAGGAGACTGCATGATAGAATTTTGCAAGACAAATGACTTATTCATTACAAGTGCCTTTTTACAGTGACATAAACGGCGGCTATACATGTGGACCTCAACAGGTGGAGTGCATAGGAATCAGATCAGTCTACCTATGTGGAAAGAGATGATGGAGAAGCTCAATACCTTCAGACAAAACAAGGCTGGGAACTGAGTGAGGAACAGGCCATCAACTGGTCACATGCTGAAGCTGAAGACAATTAAAACAAGTCCACAAGAGCCAAAATATGACTTTGGTTATATCCCTCCTGAATTTAGAGACCATCTAAAGAAGAGACTTGACGCACTAAACGCCAATGACCAAAAACAAAAGGAATTGTAGTATAACATCAAGATCACCATCCGTGAAGAAAGCAAAAAGGTCATTAAAAAGACAGAAAAGGAAGAAAAGACCCAAATGGATGTCAGAAGATACTCTGAAACTTGCTCTTGAATGGAGAGTAGCTAAAGCAAATGGAAAAAAAAATGACAAGATGAAAAGCTGAACAGAAGATTTCAAAAGGCAGTTTGAGAAGACAGAGTCTATTATTATAATGAACTGTGCAAAGATGTGAAGTTAGAAAACCAACAGGGATGAACACAATTAGCATTTCTCAAGCTGAAAGAACTGAAGAAAGAATTCAAACATTGAGTTGCAATACTGGAAGATTCTATGTGCAAAATATTGAATGACACAGGAAACATCAAAAGAAGATAGAAGGAATACATAGAATCACTGTATCAAAAAGAATTGGTTGATGTTCATTTATTTCAGGAGGTGGTATGTAATTAAGAACCAATGGCACTGAAGGAAGAAGTCAAAGCTGCATTGAAGGAACGGCTCCAGAAATTGATGGAATACCCAATGAGATATTTCAACAAACGCACACCGCACTGGAGGCACTTACTCATCTACACCAAGAAATTTGGAAGACAGCTATCTGGTTAACTGATTGGAAGAGATCCATATTTGTACCCATTCCAAAGAAAAGTAATCCTAAAGAATGTGGAAATTATTGAGCACTATCATTAATATCACATGCAAGTAAAATCTTGCTGAACATAATTCAAAAATGGTTGCAGCAGTATGCTGACAAGGAACTTCCAGAAATGCAAGATGGATTCAGAAGAGGATATGAAATGAGGGATATTATTGTTGAAGTCAGATGGATCCTGGCTGAAAGCAGAGACTACCCGAAATTTATTTACTTGTGTTTAATTGACTATGCAAAAACATTCAATTATGTGGATCATAACAAATTATGGATAACATTGAGAAGAATGAGAATTTCGGAACACTTAATTGTGCTCACAAGGAACCAGGAGGCTGTCATTTGAACAGAACAAGGGGATACTGCATGGTTTAAAATCAGGAAGAGTGTGTATCAGGATTGTATCATTTCACCATACTTATTCAATCTGCATGTTGAGCAAATAATCTGAGAAGCTGGACTATATGAAGAATGTAGCATCAGGACTGGAGGAAGACTCATTAACCACCTGTAATATGCAGATGACATAACTTTGCTTGCTGAAAATGAGGATGACTTGAATCTCCCACTTACTGAGGAAGATTAAAGACTACAGTCTGCAGAATGGATTACACCTCAGTATAAAGAAAATGAAAATCCTCACAACTGAACCAATAAGAAGCATTACAATAAATGGAGAAAAGATTATAGCTGTCAAACATTTCATTTTAGTTGGTTCCACAATCAACACCAATGGAAGCAGCAGTTGAGAAATCAGATGACGTACTGCACTGGGAAAATCTGCTGCAAAAGATGTCTCTCAAGTGTTGAAGAGCAAAGATGTCTCTTTGAAGACTAAGGTACGCCTAACCCAAGCCATTGGGCAATCTACTTCCATAGTGATACTGCCTCAGAAACCCAAGGAGGGGTCGCTATGAATTGGGGCCGACTTGATGGCACATAACAACAACAATCCAAGCCAAGGGAGCTCTGGTAGCATTGTGCCTAAGACATCTGACTGCTAATCAGAAGGCTGGCAGTTCAAACCCACCAGCCACTCCTTGGAAGGAAGGTTGGGCAATCTACTTCCACAGTGATACCACCTCGGAAACCCAAGGAGGGGTCACTATGAGTCTTAATACCCAGAAAGATTACTGGGTATTAAGACTCATAGTATTAAGATTCGACTCAGTGGCAGTGAGTTTGTTTTTTTTTAAACCTAAGCAATGTTATTTTCAATCTCCTCATATCCATGTGCAAGCTGGACAATGAATAAGGAAGAGTTGATGCTTTTGAATTTTGGTGTTGGCAAAGAGGACCATGGTCTGCCAGGGGACTAACAAATCTGTCATGGAAGAAATGCAGCTAGAATGGTCCTTGGAAGCGAGAATGACAGACTTCGTCTGACCTACTTTGGTCATGCTGTCAGAAGCGACCATTCTCTGGAGAAGGATATCACGCTTGGTAAAGTGGAGGGTCAGCAAAAAGGGGAAGGCCCTCAATGAGATGGACTGATGCAGTGGCTGCAGCAATGGACTCAGGTACAGCAAGGATTGTGGGGCTGGTGCAGGACTGAGCAATATTTCATTCTCTTGCACATAGTGTCATTATGAGTTGGAGCGATAGTACCTAACAACAACATATTTGTCCATACAATTTCTTTAACTGGGGGTTCTTTTTATGTACAGCTTTGGTTATTTTCCAGAGTCTTTTCCGTCTACAGAACTCTCGTAAGTATTTTTTGTAGGGCTGGTCTAGTAGATGCAAACTCAGCTTCTGTTTGGGAATGTTTTTAACTTCACTCTCATTATTTAAGGACAATTTTACTATATATAGTATTTTTGGTTGATAGTGTTTTCTTTCAACACTTTCAAATAAATCATTCCATTGCCTCCTGGCCTCCAATGTTTCAGAGAACAAATCAAGGCTTAATCTTACTGGATATCCTGCATATGTGACTATTCTTTCCCACTTCCTTCAGGATTTTCTCTTTAGCTGTCAATTTAGAAAGCCCGATTTTGATGTGTCTTGGTGTAGATCTCTTTGAGTTTATCCTGTCTGGGGTTCTTTGAGTTTTTATAGATTCATGTCCTTCATCAGACTGGGGAAATTTTCTGTCATTATTTCTTCAAATATTCTTTCTGTCCCTTTCTTTCTCTCATCTCCTTCTGGAATTCACATGATGTGTGTCTATTAGGTCTGATGTTCCATAATTCCATTAAACTGTGCTCAGCCTTCGGAGCATCCATTCTTGTAGCTTGTCAACCTCTGTAATTTGAAATAACTTATCCTCTAATTGGCTGATTCTTCTGTCTTATTATATCTGTTAAATCCTTCCATTGTGTTTCTCACTTCAGTTAGTGTCCCTTTCAGTTGGAACATCTTTTTTTTTTTTTAGATTCTTATCTAGGATTCACTCCCTTCATCTTGTTTATTTAGATGGGCCACTGTTGTGAGGGTCTTCTTAATATCCTCTACAATATGCTGGGTACAAAGAATCATTTATTAAATATCTGCGAGTTTAAAAGACTGGAAGAAGTAGTTTGCCTTTTGTACTATTTCTTGGGATATACGTACATACACACACACACACACACACACACACATATATATGTATATATAAAGTCAGATGAGTAAAATGCATTCAGACTATGGATTATTTTACTTAACTCAATGTACTATATTATATATAATTATATATTATATAATTAAGACTTCTTTCACTTAGTCTAATAATTCTCAAATGAGGAAGACATGAGAGGTGAGGGAGAAAAAGTGAAGGAATCAGGGCTCAAGTTCCTATAAAGGCTGATAACCATGAGATGAAGCAACAGGGAGGCTTGGTACTTAGAAGGACCTGGTAGCCCAGAAGTTTGCAACAGAAAATAACAGAATTGACTGAATATTTAAAACAGCAGCGGCTAGCCCTCAGAGTCCCTCCTATGCTAGTAAGCTAGGCAACTATCATCACCTCATCACACTGCAGGCGACTGGTCCTGAATCCTCCTAAGGCTCCCCTCTCTAACAATGAACACTGCTGCAGCCTTGGGGAAGACTGAATGTACACATTTTCTCCAGCTGCCCCTTTAGTGCCAGATGTTAAGTACTGTTTTAACCCAGTATCTTATACATGCCAAAGTGCCCTGTTCCTCTTCTGAGCTGAGATTTGCTACCCAAATTAAATGCTTAAGTTACCGTCTCAGCTGACAAACTCTAAGTGGATGTCATTCCTGACCAGGTATGGGCCCTGCAGGCAGCCCTTTCATAACTCTCTGCTACTGATTCTGAGACGGTACCTGAAGAAATTCTACAACAGGGAAACCTGGAAGTGTGGGCTGCAGGAGTAACAGTCAGGGCTGTCATTGCAACGCTGGTCAAGGTAGTACTAAGAGAAATTATTCCACCATTTGGTTTGCCAATCTCAATTCAAAGTGATAATGGAGGAGCATTTGTGGCCCAAGTAGTCCAACAGGTAAGCATAGCTGTTTGGTATTGTTCTATCCTACAGATATTCTTCTCTACAACATACGTCCAGATGATTGGGTCCTCCTTAAGGAGTAGAACGATCGGATCCCTCAGAGCCAGCTCCAGGCTAAGTGGCCCAGGCCCTATGAAGTCTTGCTGCTGATGTACTCCTCAGCTAAACTCAATGGGGTCTGACCCTGGATCCACCACACTTGGCTGAGAACACTCTCTGTCTACTCAGACAAGCCCTTAAATGACCACAAGTACTTCTTTCACCATAAGCCTGAGGTGAAAGTCAAACTATGCTCAGAACCTCCAAAGCAGAGGCCCTGGGAGTGTGCTTGTGTTATAATTTTGTCTCTCATAGTTAAAGCACTGCAGTATTTTAGAATAATTCCTTGCCCTAACAGTTTGTTTTCCCCTTGTGAATCAAAGCCTTCAATGTATACCATATTGTATGAGTAATCTCCAACCAACACATTCTTTTGCTGCAAGCTGCAGCTGCAGAGCCAAGAACCCAAGGTACTCATCCATTTCCCCCATCTGACCCCCACGACAAACTACAACAGGCATCTCGGCAGTTCCACTCTAACCCTTGCACAGTCCCGATCCAGCAGGAAGGAGTTATAGCTATTGTCCATGTTCCCCAAAACTGAAGAATGTACAACTCAAGGGGGAATTGAAGTCAAGGCCAACCTTTTAATTGCCCCAATAGGTTCCTATTTTTCTTTTTGGCCTTAACAAACAGGAATTTATTCTCTTACAGTTCAGGAGGCTAGAAGTCTGAGTTCAAAGTGCCAGGCTCTAGGGGCTGTGTGAAAGCACCTTGCCCTTGGGCTTCAGCTCTGCCTCTTGCTCCTGGGGGTTCCTATTTTTCTTATCTAGCCTCTTCCATGCCCCTTGCTGAACCACCATGTTAGCTTATCTTGCAGGGAAATATCAGATGTTCCAGAAAACTATGGCTGGAGTGGTAAACAAGGGCCAGCCTAAACCAGATCATACAAATTTTAGCCCATGAACTCATACATTGGGAAAAACAGAACCAAATAACTCAGAACAAACATTTCCCCCTCTGCCTAAGCCCCAGTCAGATGATGACAGGAAGTCAGGGTAAGCTATTTGAACATAAGTGCACTGCATTAAAAACTGTCCCTTTAAACTGAGGGAAACAAAACTTTAGCCAATCCCCAGCCAATTCACACTCAAATTCCTGAAGTTTATAAGAATACATATAAAACTCTCTTCTTAAACCTCATAAAAGCTATAACCTAACCCTGCTTGGGGAATCAGATCTGGACAAGTCCCCTGGCTCCTTGCACTGCTGCTCTGCAACGAAAGTACTTTCTCTTTCCTCAAAACCCAGAGTGTCCTATCTCTTGGCCTTAGAGCACACCGGGCAGTGACTCACTTGATCTAATAACAATAGCTTTCATTTAATTTAGTATATAACCCATGCTACCTACCACAGGTTATACGTTTTAACTTACTGACAATATTTCTGAATTTGGAAATAAGAAGTTAAGGAAAAGGAAACATTTTTTTTTTTTCCTTTTGAATTCACTTTCCATTTACCTAATCATTTTATTTCCTCCTTCTATCTTCTATTATTTTCTTCTTTTGCTCATTTTGTGTGAAGTTATAACTAAAAGCTGGGTTCAATGATACTCAATACCTTGTTGGTGTTGTTGTTATATGCTGTTGGGTAAGACCTGACCCATAGCGACCCCTTCTTGGGTTTCTGAGGCAGTATCATTACGGAAGTAGATTGCTCCATCTTCCTTCCGAGGAGTGGCTGGTAAGTTTGAACTGCCAGCCTTCTGGTTAGCAGTCAAGTGCCTTAGGCACTACACTACCAGAGCTCTCCTCAATACCTTAAGCAGGAGGAAAAAAGCCAACCCACCAACTGTGTGATTTTAACTTTTGAAAATTACTGTTGCTCTTTCTTATTGTTGGATAGAAAGTAAGTTTTTCAAAAGCTTAAAACAAAAGTACAATTTTAAAGACACTGCCTAATGCAGAATTAAGACTAGGAAATAATGTGGTACTGTAGGCTTATAGTAAGTATCCATTGATTGCCAAAAGGACTCAGGAAAGTAACTTCCTAAGAAAATCAAGAACAGCTTTGTTCCATTCACCAGAGGAATTATGATATTTGGAAATTCATACTGTTCCTAAAAGGCAAATAAGAGTGGCCTATCTTCATGATACTATGTCAAAGAACAGGAGTGACATCTCCAGGGGCCAGTGAGAACAGCATTGCTTTAGGGGACATGGTATCTCTAAAATTATCTAAGAATGAGACATCTCTCTCTCTTTTTAGTATATAAAGTAAACAAATGGGCTCTCCCTTCTTGGTAGTTCTGAAAGAAGGCTGGCAGGCAGAAAAGCTCCTTAACAGGAACTGAACTAATTGTAGTCCTTATCCTGACTAGAATATGTCCCTTTCAAAATTTTTTTAGACACTGCTGAATCAATAAAATCTTGACTATGAAAATTTTTTAAATTATCTGATTTTTGTCCTTCAAAATTGAAGAACAAACTAGCTGATAAAGCTGGTTCATCTTTACACTTCAGTCCCAGTGTTGTCACTAGCTGGGCAACTTTAAGAAAGTCATGTAAACTTGTTGGTCCTCAATTACCTTATCATTAAAAAGCAGGGACAAGACCACACAAGCATCTATAAAGTCCTCCTTGGATTAAAGTTTTATGATTGTATCCTTCAAGTTCAAGCTAACTTATATGCTGATTTTTCACTGAAAGCTGGACTCATTTCAGTTAAAAGTGAACGCACTCTCTTATATTATTAAATTTGTACCTTTTATCATTTTATAGTATTAACAATTGAGGTCCAAATGGCCCTTTCCTTAGTCATCTATTTGCAGTAGAACCTAATAAACATTTGGTAAATGTTAGAAGAACAGTTACCGGAGGAATTGTTGAACAGCTCGCAACACTGCCTGCAGAAGCAACACTCAGAGTTCTTGTTCTATACTGATTGATATCTCCCATATTTTCTTCGTTTCTAAAGTTAAAATAAAAAAAAAAGACAATAATTTATGTAGTTAATCTTTTTATAATGTATTAGTTAAGCTTGACTAAATTAATTCACATTATTCCTTATATGACAGTAAAACTTAAAGAGAAAATACCTTAGAAGTATCAATATATTTAAAATTTCTGTAAAGGTGAAAGTAAAACCATCCCCAATTCAGCCCACTATATTAACAGCTTTTATTTCTCAGCTTTAAATCTCTGAGACGTTTTCTTGCCTCCTTCCCAAACAATAGAATGTAACAGGAACAGAGACAGTACTCTATAGAGTCTGCTCCACTAAGGCAGAAAAACTGTTATCTATGGACACTGTCTCATCAGTTTTTCACCTTGCTCAGTTTCAATGCATATAATTTATAAGAAACTTAGATAATATTAACTCTTAACAGATAGGTTTCTTAGTAACATCTGTTACTTTTTGTTTTTCCTGTGGCACAGTGGTTAAGTGCTCAGTTGCTGACTGACAGTTCAAACCCACCAGCTGCTCTGTGGGAGAAAGATGCTGCAATCTACTTTCGCAAAAATTATAGTCTTGGAAACCCTATGGGGCAGTTCTACCCTGTCCTATAGGGTCGCTATGAGTCAGAATCAACTTGATTCAATGGGTTTTTCACTTTAAATAATAAAAATTTTGCCCAGCATGTGTTAAGAGAGAACAAATTACTACTCTTATTCTGTGCTTCAAAGACTCTTTTATCTATGTATATGTAGGTTTTTCTCTATCACTGACTCAAAATCCTAAATCACTGTCACCCTTCACTTTCTTCTCTTAAACTTCTGCTTTAATTTCACATTTTTGTTATTTAAATGATAGCAGTCCTAAGACTCATGATACAGAGCTATGTCACGAAAAAACAAAATTCTCATTTGCTTCACAATAAAATTATAAAGATAAAAGAAGCCCTAAGATGTAAGTAAAACAAACACACATTGGGAAATGCTTAACAAATGCATTGCTGATCTAATTTTGTCATGTAGCTATTCTGAAATAAGTAAAACTGTATTTCATTAAGCTATAGTTATCTGAATCTGGATAAGCTATCCCAAATGTGAAAATTAAATTTTAGGTCTTTTGCTTATCTAAAGTTAGTCTAATGACTATCAGCAAGAAAAAAAAAAAAATCTTAAAGCAACATAGTACCATTATATAATTTAAACTGTAGATGAACAGATAAAAACAGAAAGTTCAATAAGGGCTTTGAACTGGTTCAGTCATGGCCAATGAAGTGAAAATGGAATAGACCAAACTTTAAAAAATTTGGGTGACTCAAAATGATAACCAGAACAGGAAAAATTAAAGGCTGAAGGCCTGGAATGGGAGACTTGGAAGAGGTATAGTGAGCCCTTTCAGGAGCCTGATGTGTAAGAATGGTTTACTGGTAGGACTTGGGAGAGCAACAGACATTCTAAGCAGCGTGGTTGGCCTTCAACTTTGGGCAGGACATTGTTGTTTCCAACTCTGCTCAAAATCTGACAGGAAAGAGATTTGGCTGCTATGTAACACGCACTTTGCCCTTGTTTTCTAAGAGGGAGATTAAGTTTCTAGCAGGGGCCTGACCTGTAATTTTTCCTGTTCTGCTTATCATTCCAGATCATCCAAATTGATAAAAAAAAGATTTGGGTACATTCTAGTTTTGCTTCCTTGACCATGACTGAACTGGGAAGAACTGGTGTAAAGCCCTGAGTTCAATGTACCAGAGAAAATTCATTAAAATATTTTATGTAAACAGCATACTTATGATATGTTTACTGACCTATATATAAATCAAATATCCAGTAAACTATGAGAATATATGAAAAAATTTACCCATCTTAAAACCTTATCAATTTATCAAGAAACTTATATTAATATTAATTCTTGAAAGTCTGTACTTTGTTTTTTTTAAACAGAGTAATTGCTTAAAACTTAATCAGTAATCTTAAGAATAATGTCAACTGTAAAGGAGGAATTTTAACAAAAACGTTATTTGCTTTCATTTCATACAATGGTGGCCAAATATAAAGCTGCAATATAATTTGAAAAATACTCCCTATCAGAATTGAGAAATATACTGGTTTCAAGCATATAGTAAAAATCAATCAATAGAAATCTATACCTGAAAGGCCCGAATTCGTTGTTTAATGATGACGAGGTGATCAGATGAGGGCACTCGTCTTCATACTCCTCAGAGGCAGCAGGGCTTCTCCTTTGACCTGCCTGACTATTTTGTCTGGGACCATTTTCAGTTCTGTTTTTCTCAGAGAACTGAGTTATAGAATTGTTTTTGCCAACTTGTCCTTTTATTTCATCTACAGCTTGAGTGACTTCAGTCATTTCAAAACTGTGTGTACCAGCACTCTCCTCTGACAGACTGTCCTCCCTGTTCTGTTCAAGGCTTCCAGATGATAAGCAACAACAGCCATCTGATTCACTGACAGCCTTTCCTTCACGTTCATTTTCTGACCTATATACCTTTGCTTTTTCTGACACCTCTTCATCAGAAAATGAAAATTCAGACCCTTCTTCTGTTTCAGTGTCTTTAGCATCTAGACCTACTGGATGAAGCAGTTCATCATCTGCCTGCATTTCCTTTGTGTAGCCACTAGCAGAAACCTGTATATCAAGAGAGTCCTCTCTCCTAGGGGAAAAAAGCATTTCAGGTATTAAAAAAGAGAGAGAGAAAAAAATTCATCTGACATGGATAAATATTTAAACTATTATCCTTATAAATTATGAGTCTCAAATTAGTTTAACAGTATATATACATTTTAAAGTTTTTTCTTTACTTAAATGTAATACTTAAATTACTTAAATACACAATGTAAAAGATACCCCCTAGCTGCCATTTTAAGAATAAAACAACCAAGAAAAAAGAACAGATTTTAACAGCAAAGTTATAAAAACTAAAGTTGGTATTTATTGGCTTAATAAATTAACTTTCATAGAGGGCTATTAATTCTAAAGCTTTTTTTTCTCTTAAATTATGCAAATTATCCCAATCAGAAAACACCATCTTATCTAAGTTTATACAATAAATGAGAACATTAGGCTTTGAGAATATGCATAATAATTTTGTTACATGTGTCAATTACAATAGTTGCTGTTCTAAATAAAGATGAAATATCAACTCTGGTACACATCTGGTTTGACTCCTTATAAATGGGTTATTCACACAGACCTAGAATGAAAGTTTTTTTTTTTCCCCTCTTAGTATCTGTTTTGTGAATCACAGAAGTGAACACTATAAATATGTATTTTGAACAAATTCTTAAAAATGTAGTGGTAAGTCTCAGGATATGTGTTAATTAGTTAGTTAATTTATGAACCTAGTTTATTTATTTAACCTTTACCCAAGTTAGTATGTGTCAACCCTCTAGTTAGTGGTTTACCTACCTTTCCTCACCCACCCCTGGTAACCATCAAAGACGATTTCTTTTTTTTTTTGTGAAATCCGTTTCTTGACTTTTTACAATAGTGGTCCCATACCATATTTGTCCTTTTATGACTGACTATCTTCACTCAGCATAATGGTGTCTAAGTTCATCCATGTTATGTTATGAGATGTTTTTCAGATTCTTCATTGATCTTTAACATGTAGTACGTACCACTGTGTGCATATACCATAGTTTGTTGATCTATTTCTCCGCTGATGGACATTTAGGTTGGTTCCACCTTTTTGCTATTGTGAATAGCATGGAGATGAAGATGGGTGTGCATATGTGTTTGTGTCATGGTTCTTTATATATAGGATATATAATATATATCATATATTTCTATTTCCAGTTTTTGAAGGATGTGCCATACCATCAGAATAAAAGTTTTTAAAGTTTTTAAGAAACTAGGTATGTTACTCCCCCAAACTCATTGTTTTAATGGATCAAAGGCAGATATTTTTGACTTTTAATTTTAATTTATACAGCAGTGATAATCAATAATAAGTATATAAACAAAAGATCACTGTTTGAAAACTTTTAGATGAAAGTATTAACTTTAAGAATGAAATAAATCAGATACCAAAACAGAGTCCTATCAGTTTTAAGCAATGCAGAGTACAAACCTGATATCATCAAAGGTTGGAGAAAGCTCACTTTCATAGCTGAAACGTTTCATGAAGAAATCCCTAATGCATTTAACATCTCTGTCAAAATACCTGCAAAAGCAAGAATTATTTCTGATATAGCCTTTTTTGCTCATTCTCTTCCCTTATTAGCCAACAACAACATTCTTATTATTTGCTACGAGACTTCTGCTCCTTACTTGAAGAAAGAGATGGTATGCAAAAGGAAGACAAAGATATAAATCAGTTGCTAGCGTGTGAAGAAACTAGTATCAGAGCAAATCATAATGAATATAAAACGCTGTCAACGTTATATGGTTCCTATGATTAGACAACTCAAGGTTTTCTCATGAAGAAATGTACTAAGGGAATGTGAGAAAGAAACCCAAGAAAGATGATTAAAGGCCTGCAGTTTCCACTTCTCCTCTTTAGCTGACAGTCTGTCCAGCTATGCTTCCCATCAGCAACAGCCAACACTAGAACCCTTAGCCAACTGGAAAAGCTGAAGAAGTGAAGTAAGTGATTCAAAAGGAAAAGTTTTGGGATTATTGAATTTTTTTATGTTTACATAGCTGTATTATCCATGATATAGTGCCACAGCTTACAAATAATGATCTGAAGACATGTTAATATGGACTAAGACTAAAGCATTGGGTTGCTCTTTAGATCACCACCCAGCAGCAAGAACTGATTCAATTCTCTGAAGAGTTCCAGATAAGGGAGAATTAAGAATAGGGTGACACATAATAAACAATCTCCTTGAATTGTAACTATTTTAGAGGAAGATGAAGTTTGGAAATAGCAAGGCAATATCACTACTCTTTGTTCTCAGAACATCCTGGAAAAATATCTCTTAATAAATTACTTAAACATTTTCTATTTATGTATGTTAATGTAAAAGGACAAATTTCTCATTATAATTGGAATTGTTGTTGTTGTTGTTGTTTGCCGTCGAGTCGACCCCGACTCATAGCGACCCCTTCTTGGGTTTCCGAGGCAGTATCACTACGGAAGTAGGATTGCCCAACCTTCCTTCCGAGGAGTGGCTGGTGGGTTTGAACCGCCAGCCTTCTGGTGAGCAGTCAAGTGCCTTAGGCACTATGCTACCAGAGCTCCTATAATTGGAATAGAAGGGGAAAAAATATACTATTTGATTATACTCAATTGCATTATGAAATGAAAGCAAATAAAGGAAAAGGACATATTTCACAACTTGGCTGGTCTAAATGGATAATAATAATCTTCACAAAATATAAAGTGATTCTACCTTTGCCAGAGATGAAGTTTTATAAGAATTATTTTCTAAATATAAAATGAAAATTACAAATGACATCAGAGATATCATCATTGGTCTGGCAACTAAGTCTGGTCTAAAATCAAAACTTTTATTTAGATTTTGCAATATAGTTTACAAAGCAAGCAATTTCTTCAGAATTCTAATACACAGAATCAGCTTAATATATAGGTTTCAACAATTAGATGTAAGTGGATATTTAAAAAAAATATTGAGAAATAATAACAATTCTCTTAGGGCACCAATTCTAGAAGGCTGGTGGTTCAAATCCACCAGCCACTCCTCAGAAGAAAGATTGGGCAATCTACTTCTGTAGTGATACTGCCTCGGCGACCCAAGGAGGGGTCGCTATGAGTTGGGTTTGACTCCATGGCAGTGAGTTTGGTTTGGAGTAAAAAAAAAATTTAATACTATTATTAGCAGCTTAAAACCAGATACTGACCCAAAAGAAAGTATTACAAAACTGGAAAATCATAAACAAATAGAAAATGGTTCTGATATACATAAATACCAGGCATGTTTATCTCTGTTCTACTGACCATACAAAGGCATTTGACTGTGTGGATCCTAACAAATTATGGATAACATTTTGAAGAACGGGAAATCCAGAACAATTATGTTCGTGGGGACCTGTACATAGACCAACAGGCAGCTGCTTGAGGGGATAATGCATAGTTTAAGATCAAAAAAGGAGCGACAGACTTGTATCCTTTCATATTTATTCAATCTGAATGTTGAGCAAATAATCTAAGAAGTTGGATATATGAAGAATGAGGAAGACTCATTAACAACCTGCAATATGCAGATGACAACTGTGCTTGCTGAAAGCAAAGAGAATTTGAAGCACTTACTGGTGAAGATCAAAGACTATAGTCTTCGATATGAATTATACCTCAATATATATAAGTCCTCATAATTAGACCAATAAGGAATATCATGATACAACAGAGACATACTGAAGTTCTCATGGATTTCATTTTACTTGGATCCACAATCTATGTTCATGGAAGCAGCAGTCAAGAAATCAAAGGTTGTATTGCATTAGTTAAATCTGCTGCAAAGACCTCTTCAAAGTACTAAAAAGTAAAGATGTCACTTGGAGGACAAAAGCGCACCGGACCCAAGCCATGGTATTTTCAATTGCCTCATACGTATATGAAAGGTGGACAATGAATAAGGTAGACCAAGGGAGAACTGACGCCTTTGAATTATGGTGTTAGCGAGGAATACTGAACATACCATGGACTTCCAGAAGAATGAACAAATCTGTAATGGAACAAGTATAGCCAGAATGCTCTTTAGAAGTGAGAATGGTGAGACTTACTTCATATACTTCATGCATATTATCAGAAGGTCCCAGTCTCTGGAGAAGGACATATGCTTGGTAAAGTCAAGGGTCAGTGAAGAAGACGACCCTCAATGATATGGACTGACACAGTGGCTTCAACAAGGGGATCAAACATAGCAATGATAATGAGGATGGCTCAGAACTAGACAGTTTTTGTTCTGCTTTACCCAGGGCTGCTACGAGTAGGAAACAATTCAACGATACCAAACATTAACAACAACACACATAAACAAACCCACAGTCAAAATAAAGTAATTTTAGCACATACCATTCAGCATTGGGATGAGAAGTTGAAACCATTTGCGGAAAATCAATCATGGTGATGTGGTCATCTTCATTCAAAATAAGATTGAATTCATTGAAATCTCCATGAATCAGCCCATGATTTCCAAGTTTGACAATTAGTTCCATTGCTTCATTATATACCGATGCAGGATCTTCAACATGGTGTATCTGACACCTAAAATTATTTTAAATTACAAAAACAGTTATTTGTATGTATTTATGATTTAAATCTACCACTTTTCTGTCAGTTTGTAGTACTGTGGTAGTTTGCACGTTGCTGTGATACTGGAAGCCATACCACTGGTATTTCAAATACCAGCAGGGTCAACCCTGGTGGTCAGGTTTCAGTGGAGCTTATAGACAAAGACAGGGTACAAAGACAAAAGGGGGAGTACCCGGCTATCAACTTCAAAAAAACTGGCCAGTGAAAACCTTATGAATAGTAGTAGAACATTGTCTGAGGTACTGCAGGAAGATAAGCCCCTCAGGTTGGAAGACATTCAAAATATAACTGGGAAAGAGCTGCCTCCTCAAAGCAGAGTTGACCTTAACCACACAGATGGAGTAAAGCTTTCAGTATCTTCACTTGTTCATGTGGCATGACTGCAAATGAAAAGAAACAGCTGCAAGCATCCATTAATAACTGTAATTTGGAATGTATAATAACTAACTTGGAATGTACTTGGAATGAATCTAGGAAAACTGGAAGTCATCAAAAATGAAATGGAAAGCATAAAGATCAATAGCCTAGGGATTAGTGAGCTGAAATGGACTGGTAATAGCCAGTTTGAGAATCAGACAAAAATAAGGTCTACTATGTCAGGAATGACAAATTGAAGAGGAATGGTGTTCCATTCATCGTCAAAAAGATTATTTTAAGATCTATCCTGAAGCAAAATGCCATCAGTGATAGGATAACACCCTTATACCTAAAGGAAGATCATCATTCAAATTTATATCATAACCACTAGTGCCAAAGATGAAGAAATTGAAGATTTTTACCAACTTCAGCAGTCTGAAATTGATCAAACATGCAATCAAGATGCACTAATAATTACTGGTGATTGAAATGAGAAAGTTGGAAACAAAGAAGCAGCTATTGGTGGCTGGAAAATACAGCCTTGATGATAGAATTAATGGTGGAGATTGCATAAAAGAATTTTGCAAGACTTACTAATTCATTGCAAATACCTTTTTCAACAACGTAACTGGCAACTATACATGTGAACCTCATCAGATGGAATACACAGGACTCAATCAACTATATCTATGTAAAGAGACAATGCAGAAGCTCCAATGTCATCCATCAGAAGAAGGGCTGGGGTCAACTGGGGAACAGATCACAACTGCTCACAAACGAGTTCAAGATGAAGCTGTAGAAAATGAAAACAAGTCCATTATTTATTCAAAGTATGACCATGAGTATATGAATTTAGAGACCATTTAAAGAACAGGTTTGATGCAGTGATTAAAGACTACCTGAATTTAGAGACCATTTAAAGAACAGGTTTGATGCAGTGATTGAAGACCAGACGAGTTGTGGAATGACATCAAAGACATTATACATGAAGAAAGCAAAACCAAAGTTACCAAAGCCACTGCCATAGAGTTGATTCTGACTCACAGTGACATGTTAGGTCAAAGTAGAACTGCCTCCAAAGGGTTTCTAAAGCTGTAAATCCTTACAGAAGCAGACTGCTTCATCTTTCTCCTACAGACTGGCTGGAGGGTTTGAACTGACCTTTTTGTTAGCAGTCTAATGCTTTAGCTACTATGTCATCAAAGCTCCTTGAAAAGAGCAAACTGTCATTCAGAAGACAGGGAAAAAAAAGGCCAAAATGAATGTCAGAAGAGATTCAGAAACTTGCTCTTGAATACAGAGTAGCTAAAGTGAATAGAAGAAATGATGAAATAAAATAATTAAACAAAAGATTTCAAAGGGCTGCTTGAGAAGACAAAGTAAAGTATTATTAATGAAATGTGCAAAAAGCTGGAGTTAGAAAATGAAAAGGAACCTTCTTGGCATTTCTCAAGCTGAAAGAACTGAAGAAAAAATTCAAATCTCGAGTTGCAATCCTGAAGGGTTCTATGGCAAAATATTAAACAATGTAGGAAGCATTAAAATAACATGGAATGAATACACAGAGTCACTGTACCAAAAAGAACTGTTTGATGTTCAAATATTTCAGAAGGTAGCACGATTGAGAACCAATGGTAATGAAGGAAGAAGTCCAAGGTGCACTGAAGGCACTGGCAAAAAAAAAGAGGCTGCAGGAACTGGCAGATTACCAATTAAGATGCCTCAACAGATGGATGCAATGCTAGAAGCACTCGTCTGTGCCATGAGATCTGGAAGACAACTACTTTCCTTGACTGGAAGAGATCCATATTTGTGCCCATTTCAAAGAAAGGCAATCCAACAGAATGCAGAAATTACTGAACGTTCAATATCATACACAAATAAAATTTTACTGAAGATAACTTAAAAATAGTTAGAGCTATACATGGATCAGGAAAAAGCCAAAAATTTAAGCCAGATTTAGAAGAGGATGTGGTATGAAGGGGATCATTGCTGATATTAGGTAGATCTTGGATGAAAGTAGAGAATACCAGAATGATGTTTACCTGTGTTTTATCTGATTATGCAAAGGCATTCAACTGTGTGGATCATAACAAGTTATGGACAACACTGTGAAGAATAAGAATTCTAGAATACTTAATGTAGAACTTGTACATAGACCAAGAGGCAGTAAATCAATCACAACAAAGGGAGACTGTATGGTTTAATATCAGGAAAGGGGTGTGTCAGGGTTGTATCCTTTTGCCGTATTTACTCAATCTGTATGCTGAGCAAATAATCTGAGAAGGTGGACTATATGAAGATAATAACTCTGCTTGCTGATGAAGATCAAACACTACAGCCTTCAATACGGATTACAAGTCAACATAAAGAAATACAAAATCCTTACAATTGGACCAATAAGTAATGTCATGATAAACAGAGAAAAAATTGTGAAAGATTTCATTTTACTTGGATTCACAATCAATGCCCATGGAAGTGGAAGTCCAAAAGTCAAAGTACATAATGCATTAGGCATATGTGCTCAAAAGACCCCTTTAAAGTGTTAAAAAGCAAAAATGTCATTTTGAAGGCCAAGGCTGTGCCTGACCCAAGCCACGGTATTTTCAATTGCTTCATAAGCATGTGAAAGCTGGACAATGAATAAGGAAGACTGAAGAAAAGTTGATGCCTTTGAATTATCCTGTTGGTGAAGAATACTGAACAAACCATGCACTGCCAGAAGAATGCACAAGTCTGTCTTGGAAGAAGTACAGCCAGAATGCTCCTTAGAAGTGAGAATGATGAGACTTCATCTCATGTATTTTGGACATATTATTAGGAATGGACAGTCCATGGAAAAGGACATATGTTTGGTAAAATAGAGGGTCAGCAAAGAAGAGGAAACTTCAGTGAGTTGGACTGATACAGTAGCTGCAATAACGTGCTCAAACGAGAGGATTATGCAGGGCTGGGCAGTGTTTCAATTTGTACATAGGGTAACTATGAGAACCAACTCAATAGCACCTAACAACATGATTTAAATCAAACAAGTATGTGTGTGCGTTGTGTGAGACTTAATGTAATAAATACCTACATTTATGCATAGATAAGTAAACAATTCATTTACTGATATCCGATTAAGCAGAATAATGTATCACATTTCATGTGAAACTTATCATTTAAGTATTTGGCTAGGTCCAAATTACATGAATTTCCTTGCTTGTAATCCCCACAAAAATAAAATATACTATGAAGCTGAATTATATATTTTTTAGGTCAAAGAAGTTTTAAATTTCTTGACAAATTACCAAAATAATATCTCCTCTAAGTTCCCAATATAACCTTTAGAGGTTTGTATACTCAATGGACTACCTTTACTCCTAAAGTCAAATCCTCCTCATCCCACTTGGGGACTATCTATCATTTTCTCTTACCAATAAGAGAACACTGCTCCAGCAACCATTTTCATTCCTTTCTCTCTACTAGTTTACTTCTCATTCCCATTACATGCCACCTCACAGCTATTAAAAAAAAAAAGGCCACAACCTACCTTGGTTCTGTATCCTCTTTATATTGCAGTTTAGGTGCTGCTAAGTCAATTACAACTCATCACAACCCCATGTGACAGAGTAGAACTTCCTCGTAACGTTTTCTTGGTTGTACTCTTTGTGGAAGCAGAAAGCCAAGTCTTTCTCCCACAGAATCACTACATGGAATTGAACCACCAATCTTTTTGGTTAGCAGCCAAACAAACACTTAACCATTGGACCACCAGGGCTCCTTCTTTATGTGACCTTTTTACAGTTAAACTGTCTACGTGTGCTTTCTCTGATTTCTTTCCTCTCACTCTCTAAAGAACCCATTTCAAACAGGCTCTCATCTCCCTCACGTCAATGAAATAGCTCTTGTCAAGGTTACCAACTTCCATATTTCTGAGCCCAATGGTCAAATCTCAGTCTTCATCACATGCTATCAGTTGACTTTTTCCATTACCTTACTGTAATACCTTTTTCCACTTGACTCTTGGGACATCATACGCTTCTGATTACCTTCTTCCTTCCTCACCGATCATTCCTTTTTAAGTCTCTTTCTCTAGTTCTTAATCTTCTCCCTGATGTATAAAATTTGAAGTTCCCCAATGCTCAAATCCAAGTCCAGGACATTTTATCTTCTCTTAGAATAATCACTCTTATCCAAGTTCATGGCTATAAAACTACATACATCTATTTGAATCATAGGACCTCTCGTGGTGTAGTGACTAAGGCATTTGACTGCTAATCAGAAGGCTGGTGGTTCAAACCCACCAGCCACTTCTTGGAAGGAGGGTTGGGCAATCTACTTCCGTAGTGATACTGCTTCAGAAACCCAAGGAGGGGTTGCTATGAGTCAGCTCCGACTTGACAGTAGTGCGTATCTCAACCTAGACTTCTACCCCAAACTTTTAAGCATCTCAAACTTACTAAATCCCAAACTGAATCTCTGTTTCTGTCCCACTCTCCAATTCCAAATTGCTTTTCCTACAATTTCCTCTATTTCTGTAAATGGGAACTTTATTCTTCTTAGTAATTAGTTATTCAGGCCAAAATCTTGGCTTGCCCTTCCTTTACATCCATGTCTAATCCCAAACAAACCATGTTGACTCAACCTGCAGAATATATCAGAACATAAACAATTTTCATAGCTATTACTCTGATTTGAATTACCATCATCTTTTGCCTGGAGTACTACAAGGAACCCGTCATCTTTCTAATTCTGTCCTTATCTTTCTAAGACTACAAATTTTAAATTATCTGGTTACCTGTTGCCTCTCTGTTCTTACCACTTATAACTTTCTCCCTTACTGGGCTCCAGCCACACGACTTTCTCCCTATTCCCTGAACAATGAGGTATGAGGTTCCATATCAGGGCCTACTCACTTCTTCTCTCTGTCTGGAACATACTCTTGGATATTGCTTACTTACCTCTTTTGCTTCTTTTAGGTTTTTGCTCAAACTCACCTAATCATAGGAATGCATAGGAAAGGACACAAGGAAAAGGTAACTACAGGGAGGAAGTGGGAAGATAGCTGTTACATTGTCGGGAATTACAGTCAGTGTCATCGAACAAAATGTGTACTAACTGCTGTAAAGAAAATGAATTTGCTCTGTAAATCTTCACCCCCAACAACAACAAAAATAAAACTCACTTAATCAATAAGATTTTCCCTGACTGCCATATGAAATATTATAGCCTCCTACCTTGACCTATCCCCTTACTCTGCTGTATTAATCCATAGCACTTATTATTTTCTGATGTCATCATATATTTCCTTGATGCACTGCATGTCTCCTTTCATCAAATTTAAGCTCCATGAGGGCAAAGTGCTCATTTTGCTTTCTTCCCTGCTTGTTTTGTTCATTGTTGAGCCTAAGCAGTGCCTGGTATATAGTAAGACTCTTAGTCAATATTAATTGAAGGAATGAATCAGAGATTATGCTTGCTATGGAGTGAATTGTATCTCCAAAAAGATATGCTAAAGTCCTAATCCCTCACACTTACGAACAAAACATCGTATGGAATTATTGTCATGGAAGATGTTTAAGTTAACATAAGGTCATACTGCAAGAGGATGTATCCTAATTCAATCTGGGCCAAGGATTGTCTGAGGCCACCAGAAGCTAGGAGAAATAAGAATCTTTCCCTAAAGACTTTGATGGGAGTATGGTCTGGCAGACATAGTGATTTGGACTTCATGATTGTAGAGACAATACATTTCTGTTCTTACAAACTATCTACCTTGTGGTATTTTGTTACAACACCCTAGGAGACTAATGTAGATTCCAAAACCCAAACTGTCAGAAGTAAAAATGAACTTTAAGTTTGACCTTGAGTCACTCTTTAAATCAATGATTAACCTCCCAGAAGTAATATTCCATTTAATTTGGGGGGGGAAAAAAAAAAAAAACTTTAAAAAATATGAATCTTAAATTTATTTATTGTGATCCAGGGTTTCAGGAATAATAAATACTTACAAAGGATAGCCATCTATGAGTTCCATGACCACTGCGTGGCGATTGTAATCAATTGGCTTTGGAACTGGAAATTTCCTTTCATACAATGCCTATAACAGCAAAACAGGTAGAAGCTAATATAGACATTATGTTTCGAGTACAATTAAATAAATGAACCTGTACACAATCAAAAGAAAAATACCCAAGCCTTTATAGAATCACAGTTAACACACAGTTATTTATGTATAACTTTCTCACTGTATAGAATAAGCTGGACATAAAGATAAAATTTAAACTGAAGTTTGTTTTAATTTACTTTTTCACCATTTAGTCAAACATTTACTATATATTTTGCACTGTTGTTGCTGTTGTGTGCCATCAAGTTGGACCTGACTCATAGCGACCCCTCTTTGGATTTCCGAGGCAGTATCACTAAGGAAGTAGATTGCCCAAACTTCCTTCCAAGGAGTGGCTGGTAGATTTGAACTGCCAGCCTTCTGGGTTAGCAGTCAAGTGACTTAGGCACTATGCTACCACAGTTCTTATATTTTGCACTGTTATTGTTGTTAAGTGCCATCGAGTCGTTTCCGACTCATAGTGACCCCATGCACAGCAGAATGAAACACTGCCCGATCCCGCGCCAGTCCCACATCCCTACTATACTTGAGCCCATCATTGCAGCCACCATGTCAATCCATCTCGTTGCAGGCCTCCCCCTCTTTCGTCGACCCTCCACCCTACCAAGCATGACATCCTTCTCCAGGGAATGGTCCCTTCTGACAACATGACCAAAATAGGTGAGACGAAGTCTGGCCATTCTTGCTTCCAAGGAGCATTCCGGCTGAACTTCCTCCAGGACAGATCTGTTAGTTCTTTTAGCAGTCCACAGTACTTTCAGCATTCTCCACCAGCACCACAACTCAAAAGCATCAACTCTTCTTCGGTCTTCCTTATTCATTGTCCAGCTCTCACATGCATACGAGGCGATTGGAAATATCATGGCTTGTGTCAGGCGCACCTTAGTCCTCAAGGAGATATCCTTGCTCCTCAGCACTTGAAACAGTTCCTTCACAGTTGACTTTCCCAATGCTACACGTTGTCTAATGTCCTGACTGCTGCTTCCGTTGGCATCAATTGTAGAACTAAGCAACGTGAATTCTTTGACAACCTCAATCTTCTCTTCATTTATTGTGAAGCTGCTCATTGGTCCAGTTGTGAGGATTTTTGTTTTCTTTATATTGAGACGTAATCCACACTTCAGACTGTATTCTTCAACCTTCATCAGTAGGTGCCTTAAGTCATCCTCACTTTCAGCAAGCAAAGTTGTATTGTCTGCATATCTCAGGTTGTTAATGATTCTTCCTCCAATCCTGATGCCATGTTTTTCTTCATATAGTCCAGCTTCTCGGATTATTTGCTCAGCATATAGATTGTATAAGTGTGGAGAAAGGATACAACCCTGATGCACTCCCTTCTTGATTTTAAACCATATAGTGTCCCCTTGTTCTGTTCGAATGACAGCCTCCTGGTCAAGGTACAGATTTTGCACCAGGGTTACAAAAATTTGTGTGAAAAAGTCTCTGCCCTCAAGAAGCTTACAGTCTCTTACACTACTTCCTCTCCTACTTTGTAAATTTCTGCCACACATATTGGAGTGTTCTCAAAAAATTCAAACCAAAACAAATTATGTTCTGGGAAATATTCCATCTTCTGATGTATCAGAAAGTGAAGTATTCCAACAAATCATACATTTTAGTTTATAGAGCACTGCCCTTTCTCTAGATCATAATGGGTAATATAAATCTATTATGTGACAAACATGCACACTGTAGTATTCTGAGACATAGGTTACTTCAAATCATCCATGTTGTTGGATGCTGTTGAGTTGATTCTGACTCATGGTGATCATCTATACGTCCAACTTTTCTCCATTTTAATTTCTTCTATCTCACTTTTCACAAAGTCATGTTATCCTTCAAAATATTTTAGATTTATGCTCTCTGCCATCTGGAATGCTACCATCTCCAAATAAGCCACTTTCATTTATTCCTGATTACTGCAGCATGAAGAATCCTATAGGTGCAATGGTTAAGTGCTTGGCTGCAACTGAAAGGTCAGCAGTTCAAACTCAACAGCAGCTTTGTGGGAGAAAAGACCTGGCAACCTGCTCCTGTAAATATTTCAGTGTAAGAAACAATATGGGGACAGTTCTACTCTGTCCTACAGGATCATTATAAGTAGGAATGGATTCAATAGCACACAACAACATTGCAACGTGTTTCTAGTTTTTACCCTCAATCCTAAATTATTCTGGAAACCTGTTGTTGTTGTTATGTGCCCTTGAGTTGGACCCGAATCATAGCGACCCCTCCTTGGGTTTCCGAGGCAGTATCACTATGGAAGTAGATCGTCCCATCTTCCTTCTGAGGAGTGGCCAGTAGGTTTGAACCACCAGCCTTCTTGTTAGCAGTCAAGTGCCTTAGGCACTATGCTACCAGAGCTCCTCTGGAAACCTGTTATCAGACTAAAATGCTTATGTCAACTCTCCATTAAAAATAAACAAACACATACACACACATACACACAAAAAAACAGAAACTACAGTGGCTGTTTAAATATCGACTGATTTCAATATGAATAACTTTTCACAACTTTCTTTAATCCACTTAATCAGTCCTGCTTCTCCCACACTCTGCAATAAGTACCTTGGAATGTGGTTAGGACAGGACAGTCACCTCACTGTCATCTATACAGAGGGTTCACACATTAATATCTTTCTTTGCCCATACTTGATTCTCTGCAAAGTGCACTGTCTTCTACCTTTCGTTGAGTCCACTCAACTTACACCCCTTCACAAAATTTCCTTCATCGACTATTCCACTCTCCTGAAGTTTCTCTGAACTCAGTGTTATTTTTTAAAAATCATTCTTTGTTTCACATGTGTTTGTGTAATCTTCCCAAGTTTAAGACAGATTGTACTGGCTATTCCTTTGGCTATCTATTTACCCCAACATACCCTATGGCACTACTTAATACAGTGATAAGCACATTGCTGATGATCAATATATACAGGCAGCCCCCAGGGTAAAAACATGATTCATTCCTAACTGTGTCTTTTAAGAACCTGTAGGTCAGCTGGAACAGGTATATACAGTTCTTATTTAGCTTCCCTTTAGTTTAAGAAAAGGCTCAAGCTTTTTCAAAATTTAAAAGCTGCATTTGAATTTGTTCCAAGTAGGGTTTGGTTCAGTCATTTCACAGTGAGGATAAATTTACAAAAACATAAAACAGATTTCGAGCTGGAACAGTGCTACCCCCACTCAAAGATGACAGCATCCCTGCACCACTTTGAATGCGTGTGGCTCTCCACAGTCTGCCAATAATCCAATCTCATGCATTGGGCTCCTGAAAGGGTTTACTATACCTCTTCTGAGTCTACCATTCCATTGTCTTCAAAAAATATCAATGTATTTAAGGAGCATTTAAGTATTTTTAAGAATTTTTTTATTTTTTTATTTAAGTATTTTTAGAAAAAGCATTTAAGTATTTTTAAGAGCATTTAATGTATTTAAGTTCCATTCTTATACCTTCTTATAAATATACCAAGAAAACTCCTAATAGTTTTGGAAATCTCTATCAGGCTGCATATGGACTGACTGAACATCATAGGATACAAGCTATTATTACAAGACAAGAAATATGTAACATATATGGTAACAGTACCACTTATTTATACTGCCTCAAGAATACTGCCCCATAAAATAATCTACTCAAGAAACACCAAATTGAAACCCCCCCAAAACAACCATTCATATAATCATATTCCATAATTTTTTTTTTAAAAAAAGATAAAATCAACACAACAGAATAAAAACACAATGTTATTCTCTTTAATTTGGTTATTACCAAAGATACTTAATTTGGTTATTATTAAACATATTTAATAAATCTATTAATTTTGACCCCATGAGTTGGAAGCAACTTAATGCACAAAACAAAAACAACATTAAATTTGAAGGTGAAAGGTTAAAATGCTACAAGTTATTATCATTTTTAATATATAATTTTGTATATTGACATTTATTCTGTGAAAGAAAAATACTAATCAACTATCTGAGACATTAAGGTTTCCACAGATAGTAATTATCTTGTTTCTTCAATTAACAGATAGACACATATGTGAAAAAACGGAATAGATATACGTGCACACACACATTTATGTGGCACTTACATCATCAATTATTTTAGGCTGCTCTGTCTCATTCATTTTGTAAAATACATATTGCTCTTATGCACTTAGAAAATTGTAACTAAAAATTTAACTGTAATTAAATTATATTTAAAAATAACTCACACAGAAAGAAATTATCAGGAAAATAAATACTATAAATAATTGAGAGTCAAAAGTGACTACCCCTAGAGACTGAGACTGGAGATAGGAAAATGTGAGGCAACAGACTGATGCTTATTACATCTATTTTTAATCATAAAATGTAAAATTATTTAAAAAATACCTTCATATAAGCAAATTCCTTCACAGCAGAGAGACGAGATAAATAAAGCCAAGACATGTTATGTCTGTGTTTATGGTAATCGCGCTTGTTTTTCAAATTTCGAAAGGAGGTTCGTCCTAGTCTGTGAAGCTTTAATGCAAATTGATGTCCCTCTTCATTTGCAACTATGTAAATATCTGCAGCCAAGATTTTAAAAGTAAGGATTACTATACTTTTATTCCAATCAGATGAAACAATTCTAAATTCCTGATTTTTGAGTTTGTTTGTATCAAATATGCTGTATCTTTCCTAATATAGCTAGTACTTTTCATTTAGCAGAAATCTTTATATATCCCAAGCGCTCATCATTTTACTTTAATTACAACCCCAAATGAAAAGCATGTAATATAATTACCAAAGTAAACACTAAAAAATATCTAAAAAACATAACCAAAAGTAAAGGAGAAGGGAAGTAAAAAGGCTCAATACAATGAACAAAACATAAAAGTAAGCAGTACTAAACAACAAAGACAAAGATTAAGACATGCAAAAAACAAAGTAACAAAATGGCACAAGTCACTCACTTCTTATCAGTAATTACAATGAATGGAAATGGAATAAATTCTCCAACCAAAAGACAGAAAGTGGCAGAATGGATCAAGAACATGATCCAACTGTATGCTGTTTATGAGAGACCCATCTTAAACCCAAGGACACAAACGGATTGACAGAGAAAGGATGGAAAAATATATGCCATGCAGATTATAACCAAAAGAGAGCTAGGTGGCAATATTAATGTCAAACTAAACAAACCAAACTCACTACCATCGAGTCGGACCCGACTCATAGCGAAGTGACCCCTCCTTGGGTTTCCGAGGCAGTATCACTATGGAAGTAGATTGCCCAACCTTCCTTCTGAGGAGTGGCTGGTGGGTTTGAACCGCCAGCCTTCTGGTTAGTAGTAAAGTGCTTTAGGCACCACGCCATCAGAGTGCCTATATTAATGTCAGACAAAGTAAACATTAAGATAAAATTTGTCAGAAGAGATAAAGATGGACATTATATACTGATAAAAGGGTCAATTTATCAAGAGGATTTAATAATCATAAACACATATGAAGCCAATATCGGGGAACCTATACATATAAAGCAAACACTGATAGAAATGAACGAAGAAACAGACAGTGTACTACGGTAATAGGTAGAGACTTCAATGCACCAGATTCAATATTGTACAGACCATCTCAAAAGACAATCAACAATGAAACAGAGGACCTGAATGATACTACAAACGAACTAGACTTAACAGATATATAGAACACTTCAGTGAAAAACAGAACAATATACATTCTACTCCAGTGTATACATGGATCATTCTCCAGGACAAACTACAGTTTAGGTCACTAAGCAAGTCTTGATAAATTTAAAAAGAATGAAATCATACAAAGTATTTCCCCTGACTGAAATGGTGGGAGGCTAGAAACCAGTAAAAGAACAAAGGAAAAAAAAAAAAAAAAGGACATTAAACAACCCACTATTAAACTACCAATGGGTCAAAAAAGAAATCAAAAGAGAAATAATGAATTTCTTGGAGTCCAATGGATATGAAAGGGCAACAAACCTTTAAGATGTAGTAGAGTAAGTACTCAGAGGGAAATTTATAGCAATAAATGCCTATATATTAAAAGAAACATCTCAAATTAACAGCCTAACTTGACAACTCTAGGAATTAGAAAGAGAAAAGCAACTAGCTAAGCCTAAAATTACCAGAAGAAAGGAAATAACAAAGATCAGAGAATAAATAAAATTGAAAACAGAAAAATGACAGGAAGCATCAATAAAACCAGAAGTTGGTTCTTTCAATAAACTGACAAACTTTTGATAGACTGACAAAGATAAGATGCAGATAATCAGAATAAAAAATGAAAGAGGGGACATTATAACCAACCTGATAGAAATAAAGAGAATTATGACAGAATATTACGAACAAGTGTATGGCAACAAACTGGATAACCTAGGTGAAATGGACAAATTCACAGAAGCACATAAACTACCCAAACTGACTCAAGAGAAAATTGCAAGTCTCAACACATCTAGAACAAGTGAAGAGACTGAATCAATGATCATCCACCCCTCTTCAAAAAAAAAATCC
The DNA here is from genome assembly GCF_000298275.1 of Orycteropus afer afer. Taxonomy (NCBI): domain Eukaryota; kingdom Metazoa; phylum Chordata; class Mammalia; order Tubulidentata; family Orycteropodidae; genus Orycteropus; species Orycteropus afer. Next base: position 1,396,450 of record NW_006921680.1, on the reverse strand, counting down.
AAGACGTGATGGATTCACTGAGGAATTTTACCAAATATTTAGAGAATTGACACCAATATTGTCGAAATACTTCTGAAAGAGAAGGAAGGAATACCCCCTAAATTGTTCTGTGGACCAAGCATAACCAAAACAAGCAAAGACACCACAAGAAAAGAAAACTACAGACCCTTGTTTCTTATGAATATATTTGCAAAAATCATAAAAAAATACTGTCAAATAGAATCCAACAGCATATTAAAAGACTCATATGCCTCGTCCAAGTGAGTTTTATCCCAGGAATGCAGAGATGGTTCAATTATTAGAAAAATAATCAACTTAATACACCATATGAGTGAAACAAAAGAAATGGTCACCTCTATGGATACAGAAAAAGCATCTGATAACAACCAATAACCTTTCTTAATGAAAACCCTGCAGATGATTAGAATAGAAGGCTAATTCCTCAATTTGATTCAGGGCATATATGAAAAGCCATAGGAGCTCTGGTAGTGTAGTGCCTAAGGCACTTGACTGCTAACTGGAAGGCTGGCGGTTCAAACCCACCAACCACTCTTCGGAAGAAAGGCTAGGCAATCTACTTCTGCGGTGTAGTAAATTACTTAGTGTGGCTTTTCTACCCATAAGTCTTTGTAAACACCAAGGTGGAAATTGCTATTAGCTACGGAGGAGATCCTGATTTTAAAGTCGCCCACCTGGATTATTTCTGTTGGGCATGGCACAATACAATGTTCTGGGAAGTTCCCACTCTCTCTCACGTGCTTAGAGTT
>NW_006921680.1:1381267-1395358 GCF_000298275.1 Orycteropus afer afer | reverse complement strand
GGTGGGTGCTTTGGGAGGAACGGTTGGTGAAAGGGCTGGAGGGAGGCAGCATGTTTGGCCTTGCAGTAACAGGCCTTGGGTTACTGCTGGTAATCCTGCCTTCCCCTTGTAGGGTTAGAGGAGGTCAGAACATGTGGCCTCCTTGCCGTTTTAGCAACTTCCAAAGTGATACTGCCTCGGAAACCCAAGGAGGGGTCGCTATGAGTTGGGTCTGACTTGAGGGCACGTAACAGCAACAATATGAGAAGCCAATAGCCAACATTATACTTAATGTACAAGGACTAAGAGCTTTCCCCTTGAAATTAGGAACAAGATAAGGATACCCATTCTCATTACTTCTATTCAATACGTATTAAAAGTCTTAGCCAGAGAAATAAGATAAGAAAAAGAAATAAAAAGTATCCAGATTGGAAAAAGTAGTAAAAGCGTGTTAACTATTTGCACCACCCAGACTCCTGTGAACACATGTATGTGTTTGTGTATAGAGGTAGGTGGTGCTCAAGGGACGTTATGTGATTTTGATGTTACATGATTTGGACCTTGGGTGAGCACGCTATTGTAAACAGGCAGTCGTCCCCACACAATCTGTAGTTAAAACACCATAAAACCTATTATAGTAAAACTGATGGGAGCCTGCCAGATAAACCTTGAAAGATATAGCCACTGGATGCAGGAGGCTGGTCTTGCTGGGTGTGCAGCTGGGCCGGACAGAGGCTGTACTGGTAGCTGCTCAGGCCTTTGCACAGATCTAGGTGCAGGGTAGGGTATGGGCGGGCATGGAGAGGTGGCCACAGGGACCAAGTGGGGAGTGAGTTGCGGCCGTTGGGAGTACACCTGGTGGTGGTGGCCTTGGCTGTCACTGCTGCCACATAGGTAAGAGCCTGAGAGTGCCTGAGGCCTCCCCAATACAGCCAGCACCCATGACAGGAGTGCAGGAGATGTAGCAGGTGCTGCCCTGTGCAGGGAGTGAAAGGCTGCAGTGCTGCTGGGCAGGTGAATGAAGCAAGAAGAGGGAGGGGTGAAAGAGGAAGCTCTGTGGCTACTGGATGTGCCCCACTGCTTCCCCACTCTGAAGGTTTAAAACCATTAGGGGGAAATAATAAACAAAGAATGACTTTCCCTTTATTTTAAAACAAAACAAAACAAACACCAGCTTTTGGAATCACAATGTGGTCAAGTGTTGCCTGAATGGACGTTAAGTGACACATACTTTATGTATACATGTAAAAATATACAAATATATACACACACACACACACACCCCTCAATTCATATAAATATACTTGTATTTAACTAAAATATTTCTAAAAGGATATATATGAAATCAAACACTGACAGCTTTGGAAATAATAACAGGAAATTAGCAATAAGACTTATACTTTAGTTTATCTTTTTGTATTACTTATCATTTTGCCATGCCATGGATTTCTTAAAAAAATTAATTGAATTTTTTGTTTCTATGTCATGCTTCTTTTATACATATTACTGGAATATTTCTAATAGTCCATGCATCATTTTACATTGAGAAGTAAAGTTCAGATGATGTAAAAAAATGAACAGAAAGCCTACCCCAAAGAAAGTGCTTTACTACCTTATATAGTTTGTATCATATATACATACACAAGTTGTGCTATATTTAGTTCTTTTACATTACTTCTTAAATATATAGCACAATCTGATTATAAACACAGAAAACATATAAACCACATGAAGTAACCCAGTAACCTTCTTTGGAGGAGGCTTCCTAATACTACTTAATTTTAATTTTGTTTTCTCAGTTTAGATAATGTAACTCTACAGGATACAAAGCTTTAAGATGGATGGTATAAAGAAAATCATTTCCTGTTCTTTGTTCCTTCTTGTCTTCTACACAGAGAATAAATAAATGCACAGGTATTATTTTAACTATTTCAAATGTACAATTTATCAGATATAAACAGTTGCCAAGATTTCATTTGAGGAAAATTAGTATAACTGTATTTTCAGTAAAAGATTTATGAAAACAACAACAAACTACTAAATCTACTTTCATAATGTATATTGTTTCCAGCCGATTTTTCAATTTACCGTTTAGTTGGAAAAAATGGAAAAATTAAAGGTGAATCCTTTTCCAAGGGGACATACACACTAAAGCAAAGAATATGCTTTCAATATTACTGTTAGCACTCACCTGATTCTTTGCCAACACCCATCTGGTTTCCAACAGACTCAACTACCTGTCTAGAAGAAAGTGTCTTCAAAGCTAGGTAATCATAGCCTGCATTTGTCAACCGATAGCCCTGGACAGCTAAACAAAAGAAAATTAAGACCAATTTTTAGTTGCATTGCACCTACAAGTGACATCAGTTTAACACATTAGAATTTAATCATGGGAAGTCTTAGTTGGAAAAAGATGAACTACCCAGTCTGGCAAATTTCCCACTTTTTTTCTTCTTGTTGCTGCTGTGTGTCAAGATGATTCCAACAGTGACCCTATAGGACAAAGTAGAACTTCCCCATAGGGTTTCCTAGGCTGAAATCTTCATGGAGGTATATTTATTATCAGGGCCCTTCTTCTGTGGAACTACTGGTGGGTTCCATCTGCCAGTCTTTTCTGAGCACCCAAGTCAATTCTGACTCATAGTGACCCTGCAGGACAGAGCAGAATTGCCCAATAGGGTTTCCAAGGCTGTAATTTTTTATGGACATCCATTGTCAAATCATTCTCCCTGTAGTGGGTGGTGAGTTCAAACTGCCCACTCCTTGGTTAGCAGCTGAGCACTTAAGCACTGTGCAACCATGACTCCTTCCTACAATTTCATTTCTTCTCTAGTGTAGTGTTGTTGTTGTTGTTGTTGTTTTTTGCTGTCGAGTCGGCCCCGACTCATAGCAACCCCTCCTTGGGTTTCCGAGGCAGTATCACTACGGAAGTAGGATTGCCCAACCTTCCTTCTGAGGAGTGGCTGGTGGGTTTGAACCGCCAGCCTTCTGGTGAGCAGTCAAGTGCCTTAGGCACTATGCTACCAGAGCTCCTCTCTAGTGTAGTAGTGCTCCTCAAAATGTAACCACTTTGCCAGTGTGTAAATGTTGTTACTGGTCTGTGACAAAATAACTTCAGAAACTGAAATAAATTATTTAAGTTAGAAAATTTTTTGTATCAATTTGACCAATTCATTGTATGGCTTTAATTTCAATAATAAAGAATTTATATCTGCATTTTGTATGACTGTTTTTTATTTCACTTTCCTAATTAATTAGTCCTTTTTATTGCATTTTGTTCAGATCTGTGTCGGGTTGGAAAAAAAGAAACCCATCTTTCACCACAGATGGTTTGGGAAGTACTGTGGCTGATTACATTTTCCAAAGATGGTGTGAACAATAACTCTATCCTACTACTCTTCTGAAATGCAAACTTGCTATTTCCCTACAAGTAGACAGTCTATCTCGCTACCCTCTTTGATTTAGGCGGGCCTTGTGATTGCTTTAGGAGCTCTGGTGGTAAAATGGTTAAAGCACTCGGCTGCTAACCAAAAAAAGTCAGCAGTTTGAACCCACCAGCCACTTTATGGGAGAAAAGTGAGGCAGTCAGCTTCCACAAAGATTTACAGCCTTGGAAACCCTCTGGGGCAGTTCTACTCTGTTCTATAGGGTCATTATGAGTAGAAATTGACTTCACGGCAGTGGGTTTCGTTTTGTTTGGTGATTACTTGGCCAACAGAATATGGCATAAGTATGCTGTTATCACTTTTAGATCTAGCATTTCAATTGGTCTGGCAACTTCCACTTCCTGCCTTTTGGAACACCTGTTCTTGGGGAAGCCAGTCACATGAAAAAGCAGAACTGGTGCCTCAAAATACTTACTTTTGGTACGCTCCCAAGCTATGAGTTTATGTTTCACTAGTTCTCTTAAAACTTTATTACAGCCACCATGTTTAAGGCTGGCTATAGAAGCAATCAAACTGCAGGGAACTATTTCATGGTTCTTCATTCCCATTTCAACCTGAAATGAAAAGAATCATTATGTGATCACAATCAACACAGAGCCCTTGCCTATCAAAACTTTGCTAAGAAATTAACTCTGCTTGATATTTCCATGAGCATGCTTTTCCCCAACCAATTCTGAGAAAAAATCCACTCTTTCCTTTGAACATATTTTTCATCACAATTTAATAAATAATCAATGACATTCATATTACCTCCTTACGAAACTTTATGTACTTCAAGAGAATTGTGAGTGCTTAATATAGCAGAGATGGTAAATACTAAAATATTAGTTAACATCTAAACATTTACTTTTAAAAACTATAGATTTCTCAAGTACTTATGCAGAATTTAATGCAAAAGTACTGTATATAGATTTTGTGTTACACAATATGGAGAATTAAAAAAGAAAACACACACATACACACAATCTTCACATTCTTCACTGCTGCAAAGTTTATTACTTAATTGTGGAAATAAAAAACCAAACTCATTGCCACTGAGTCGATTCAGACTCAGAGAGACCCCCCACTGGGTTTCCAAGGTGATAAATTTTTACAGAAGTAGATTGCCTCATCTTCCTTCTGTGGAGCAGCTGGTGGGTTTGAACTGACAACTCTCTGGTTAGAAATCAAATGCCTTAGGCACTGCACCACCAGGGCTCACTCCTGTATAGGGCATAGGGTACAGCTAGTAAACTGGAAGTTCAGATGGGAAGACAGGTAGAATTCATGAAAAGAAGGCTAGAAAAGATTTCTGAGTAAGATGCCTTGAAATTTAGATTTTACACTGAGGAAAACTGGAAACCCAAACCCTTTTAAAGATGTTTGGCCCAGGGAGGTACATGAACAGAGTTGTTGCAAAGTATCAATCTAGAAGAAATATGTGTAGCTGTTTAGAGAAGGTGAAAACTTGAGGTAAGTACCTGAGAACTAAGAAACAGTAAAAGCCAGAGGAAAGTGAAGCCAGAACAGGGTAAGTGTAGTGGTAACAGAAGGAAGAAATTATGTATCTTTATGAAATTGTATGGGAGGCTTGGACATTGGTTGAGTACAGTAAAAGTGAAAGGAATTGCAAGTTTTAAAATTATTGTTTGTTTTGTCTGGGATCTAGGAAAAGAAGGGGGGGGCTAGACAAAGTTAATGAATTCAATTTCAGGACATTAAGTTTGAGGTTTTGGAAGATCCTCTAACTGAAGATGTTTAAAGGAGAGTTGGAAAAGCAGAACTATACTCTGGAACAAAGTCATAATCTAAGGAAAAAAAGAAGTCAATTATTTCATAGATGTTAAAGATGAAGCTTGAAGTGGATGCAATCACCAAACAAGATAGTAGAGAAAAGAGAGGTGTTGGAGGGCAGAATTTTGTGGAAAGTTCACAATGACATAAAGGGCAGTTAAAAATGATTATTGTAATAGGAGGAGCCAGAAAAGTCAAGGAAAGAGAGTTAAGAAAAGATGGCCACTGATACCAGTGCTGCTAAAATTGGTGAACTGAGTCTGGGATATTATATTTATTGACTAGGTCATTCCTTGGTGTAATTTAAAAGACCTTAAACATTGCAGAGCCAAAGTTTTGGGTAAACCTGGAACTATAGTGATACATTACAAAATCTCACATTTTAAATCTAATTCATCTTCCATGCTTTGTAACACCCCTCTCTTATCCCTGACACTTTTTCTTGACTCCCTTCTGTCTTCAGAGGCACTTGGGAATGAGTGAGTTTGCTGAGGATGTAGAGAGGGTAACTTTCAGAGGTGACAGTAGATAGAACAAGCCCAACTGAATCTAGGGGAAGGAAAAGAAAAGTTCTTCCAAATTTTACACTAATTTTGCATTTGATAGTTTATTGCTTATTTAAGACTAATTTAAAAACAAACAAACATGAAATTAAAAAAAATATATACAAAAGGATCAGTCTGGCTCATATCACATTATGCCTATCACACAATTATATAATATAGGTGGTACTTACAGTGGGGCTTACTCCTTAACACAGCTTTTTGTCACTCCTCTGTTTAAAATCATTTAACGGCTTTCCCCACAGTTAGAATACATTGACTATTTCTTACCAGGGAGCTCTGGTAGCATAGTGCCTAAGGCACTTGACTGCTAACCAGAAGGCTGGCGGTTCAAACCCACCAGCCACTCCTCAGAAGGAAGATGGGGCAATCTACTTCCATAGTGATACTGCCTCGGAAACCCAAGGAGTGGTCACTATGAGTTGGGTCCGACTCGACGGTACATCATAACAACAACAACAACATTCCTTACCAAGGCCTGCAAACGTGTATTGAAACAAGACAGGGCTTTCATTTTTTCCAACCATTTTTCACTATGCTCCAGAACACTGGCCCCTTTCGTTATTCAAACATTCAAAGACAATTCCTGCCTCAAGATGTTTGCATTTATTGTTGCCTTCAATTCTTCAATAACTCTTCCAAAGAGTTCCTAGTTCTGGCTCCTCTGTCTCACCCTTGCTCCTATCATTCTCCCATTCATTCTTTTGTTTAGGAAATACATAAGTGCCTGTAAAGTGCCAGGCTTTTTTTTTTTACCCCCTTTCCAAAGATCTCATAGACTTCGGTAACTAGGAACAACAGACTGGTTATAAACATACACCCAGCAGCCTTCCCTGTTGTTGTTAGGTGCCATGGAGTGGTCTTCAACTCACAGCGACCTCATGTACAGTAGAATGAAACACTGCCCGGTCCTGTGCCAGCCCCACGATCCTTGCTGTACCTGAGCCCATCGTTGCAGCCACTGTGCCAATCCATCTCGTTGAGGGTCTTCTCCTTTTTCATTGTCCCTCCACTTTGCCAAGCATGATATCCTTCTCCAGGGAATGGTCTCTTCTGACAACATGACCAAAGTAGGTGAGAGGACGCCTGGCCATTCTCGCTTCCAAAGAGCATTCCGGCTGCACTTCTTCCACGACAGATTTGTTAGTTCTTTTAGCAGTCCACAATACTGTCACCATTCTTCGCCAAAACCACATCTCAAAAGCATCGACTCTTCTTCGGTCTTCCTTTTTCACTGTCCAGATCGCACATGCATATGAGCCTTCCCTGACTACCCAATTTAAAGGTAGAATTCCCACCACTTCTACTCGTTTATCGGTTTATCACCTCTAGTGTCCTTATTATCTGATATTATCCTGCCTATTTATTCGTTTACTTGGTTACGATCTGTCTCCTGTCTTGCTGCCAGATGAATTTCCTATAAAAATGGCAACTAAACCCCGACAAGTATGTGTTGACTGAATGAACCAAAAGGAAGTGACGAGTCCGAATGCGGAATGCATCCTTAGCAAAGAAACAATATCTACCGATTCTCCTCAGGAGACGTCTTAATCCCCACTAGCCGGAAGTCCGGGGTTCATAGAAGGTTCCGAGGGCACAGATGAGTGTGGCTGCTCAGAGAGCAGTAAGTGCCGTAGAAAGAAATGAAATTGAAAGAGATTTTCGCTTTATCTGCGGCCAAATTAAGTTCCCAAGAAAGAGCGATTCTCCAGGCTTCTTAAAAGTCTGATTCTCAGGTCCTCTTACCCCCATCCTCAACCTCCGCGGCGTTCCAGGACCGAGGGCGCTCGCTCAGCTCTGGGCAAACTTTGAAGAACAGGGAGAGCGTACAGTGGGAAAGGACAAGAGAGAAGGGAAAAGCAGATTTCTTACCGCGGTCAAGACCCTGAAGTCATCTCGGCTCATGTAACGCAGCTTGGCCACATTAACCTTCCCCATCGTGGCGGAGCCCAGAAGATTCAGCCACAACAAACAGAATGCGCAAAATAGGCCTGTACCGAGACCTTTTCACGTGCCAAACGGCCACTGATGGCTGGCGCATGCGTCGTGTGTTACTACAGGTCATTGTTAATAAAAACTACTCTCACTTGCATGTGAAAGTAAAACTACTTGTGTCATATGGACGATCTACTATGGGAGTAAGGGAGATTTTTATTTATAAGTGATTTTGTCACGTGTCTTAGTTGGTGGATTGTACAGGTTTTCTACCATGTGCTATTTTAGCTTTCTTATCTGCCAGGACTGCTGCCTGACATGCCTTGCTTCTGAGAACAGTTGCCTATAATGGGAGATGCAAATTTTAACTTCAAACAGCAGCTGCTAGTTTAGGCGAAGGGACTTGCAACAGGAGAGAAGGACAATAAACACTGGAGATACTTGGGACAATTAAGGCTGTTAAAAGGTAAAAAGGACGGTAATCACTCAAGGAGTCATCCTATTCCCAACTGCGCCTGCTCAGGCCAGGGGAAGGCGTGGTTAACGAGAACTTCTTTGCGCTTGCGCCTTACTTGGATTTACTGGGGCTTGTTTGGGAGGGGGTCAGAAGTAGAGGTGGGAGGCGGGCTGGCAGGGAGTTGAGGGTGGCGTGTGGCGGCTGGGGCTCTCTTCTGTCCCTTGCAAGCGTTTGTAGAAAATTGGGCATTTTGATGGCTCATAGGCAGGACTGAGCTGGTACCACTTCTCAGGCCCGGTGGCAATTTTAGAGCTTGCTTGCTTACTTTAGGGGAGTTACCGACTTAGAGTTATCGGTATCCACAATTGCTCTACAGCTGCTCTCTACACCAGATAGTACCTGAAGCCGGACTGTAAACAGCTTGCACTCCGGACAATAAGGATGTCTACTCTGGTAGTGTAGTACCAAAGGTATTTGACTACTAACCAGAAGGCTGGCGGTTCAAGCCCACCAGCTCCTCGGAAGGAAGATGGGGCAATCTACTTCCTTAGTGATACCGCCTGGGAAACCAAGGAGGGGTCGCTATGAGTTGGATCCCACTCGATGGCAGTGAGTTTAGTGAGACTCTACCATATCTTCCTTAAAACAAAGCAGTAAGAATAACAAAACTTGTACGAGAATGTTTGTGTTTATATCTTATTTTACAAACTTTATTTTAAACATTACACATTACACTAAAAAAACAAAAACAAACGAACAAAACACCAAACTCATGCCATGAAGTGGATTCGACTCATAGCAACCCCTCCTTGGGTTTCCGAGGTGGTATCATTAGGGAAGTAGATTGTCCAACCTTCCCAAGAGTGGCTGGTGGGTTTGAACCGCCAGCCTTCTGGTTAGCAGTCAAATGCCTTGGTCAGTCCATTCCAACGCATAGGGACCCAGTAGAGCAGACTAGAACTGTCCCGTAGGATTTCCAAGGCTCCAGTCTTTCCGGAAGCAGACTGCTACATCTTCCTCTGGGTAGGGGTGGGTAGGGGCTTCTGGATTCAGCTCTCCAGCTTTTGGTTTGCAGTGCTCTAACCACTGCCCCACCAGGGCTCCTTACTGTAAGTGTGAGTGGTACATGTTGTCACCAAGGGTTGTAGTCCTCGTCACCCTTGACCTCATTCCTAATGACTGCTTCTCTCTGGGTCTAGTCTCAAAACTTTGGTGTAAACTTTGGAATTCAGTATTTACAGATTTTCCTTCTTCCCCCTGGTTGTGTTACTCAGTCCTAACAGAGAGCTAGCTCTCATAAAACATGCACTGATTGGATTTTGGGGGCAAGCAGCAGACTACGATCTTAAGTCTACTGTGATTTACTCTTGTTTTTCCTGGCAGAATAGTTAGGGCTCTGAAACCATAGACTAGAAAAAGCAAGACAACCCTCTAGCTCCTCTACACTCCAACCTCTGGCTTCTCTTTCCTTCAATGCAGTAAATTTTTATTATCTATGCTCAAATAATGGAAATCTTAATCTAAATGGAGTTGTTCTTTCCATAATTTATATTGTTAGTTGCCATCAGTTTGGCTCCAACTCATGGTGACCCCATGTAAAACAGAACCAAATACTGTCCAGTCCCACACCATCTTCACGCTCAATGGTATGCTTGAGTCCATTGTGGCCACTGTGTATTTTGAGTGCCTTCAACCTCAGAAAGCTCTCCCAATCTAGAGGGTTCATCTTCTAGCACTATGTTGGCCAATATTTTACTGTGATCCATGGAGTTTTCATTGGCTAATTTTTGGAAGTAGATTTCCAGGCCTTTCTTCCTAGTCTCTCAGTCTGGAAGAGCTCTCGAAATCTGTTCATTATAAGTGACCCTGCTGATGTTTGAAACACTAGTGGTATAGCTTCCTGCATCGTAGAAATATGCAAGATACCACAGTACGACAGACTGACAGATGAGTGGTGAATAATTTATATTAAAAAACCAAACAAAACTCACTGCTGTTGAGTTGATTCTGACTCATAGTTACCACCGTTGGGTTTGCAAGTCTGTAAATCTTTATGGAAGCAGACTGCCTCATCTTTATTTCCGTGGAGCAACTGGTGGGTTGAACCAGTGACCTTTTGGTTAGCAGCTAGATGCCTTAACACCACACCACCAGAGGTACAATTTATATTGTTGTTGTTTGTCGTCGAGTCAGCCCCGACTCATAGCGACCCCTCCTTGGGTTTCCGAGGCAGTATCACTACGGAAGTAGGATTGCCCAACCTTCCTTCCGAGGAGTGGCTGGTGGGTTTGAACCGCCAGCCTTTTGGTGAGCAGTCAAGTGCCTTAGGCACTATGCTACCAGAGCTCCTACAATTTATATTAAGAAGATAAAAAAAATGAAAAGTTTTAAAGAAACTGAATGAATAACTTCTAGAGCAAAATACAAACAAGTCATTTAAGTGTGTCTTAGTTTCTTAGTGCTGCTATAACAGACATACCACAAGTGGATGGCTTTAATAAACAGTTTAGGAGACTAGAAGTTCAAACTCAGTGCACCGACTCTAGGGGAAGGCTTTATCTCTTTATTGGTTCTAGGGGAAGTCCTTGTCTCTTTTTAGCTTCTGTTTCTTTCTTGGGTATTTGATCTTTGGAAGGTGTGGTATCTGTCTTCCTCCATCTGTGCTTACTTACTGCTTTGCCTAATCTGTTCTTTTATATTTCAAAAGTCATTGGTTTTTAAAACACAACTGACAATGATAAGACCTCATTAACATCATGAAGAAAAACTCTATTCCCAAAGGTATGGGGTCAGTATTACAAAACATATTTTGAGGTGGACACAATCCACAACAGTTATCTACTCCCAATCTGACACTTCAGCAGATCTTCATTATTATGGCACAAACCATAAATTCTTTTTCAACACTGCTCCAGATTAAAAAAAAAACAAAACCAAACTCACTGCCCTTGAGTCAATTTCACTCATAGTGACTCCTCCTTGGGTTTCTGAGGAGGTATCTCTATGGAAGTAGATTGCCCAATCTTCCTTCTGAGGAGTGGCTGGTAGATTTGAACCGCCAGCCTTCTGGTTAGCAGTCAGATGCCTTACGCACTATGCCACCAGAGCTCCTAATAGCCACTACTAATTGATTGTATTTGACTAGAATTGCTATCTTGGTTATGGAGTATCTGGTCCTGGTGTTACTCACATTGAACCCAAACATCTTACACTTGCTGTACAAATATTGTTTATAAAATCATCTTAATGATCTCACTTTTGAAAAGTAAAAGTGGTTCAAGTCAGTTCTGTATTCTCATCTGTCATGTTGTTATTAGTTGCTATTGAGTTGATTCTGATTCATGGTGACCCCATGTGTACAGAGTAGAACTACTCCATAGGATTTTCAAGACTGTGACCTTTCAGAAGCAGATTGCCAGGCCTGTCTCTCGAGATGGCTCTGGGTGGGTTTGAATTGTCAACGTTTGGGCTATTAAACAAGTGTGTAACTGTTTGCACTACTTACTCTGTCATACTATGCTTATTAATGACTAAGACAAGAAATGCACACTAGTCTCTGTTTGTTCATTCACCTTTTGTCAAACACATTTGTCAGAATTTTTGCTAGGTCCTTAGGAAACTTAGTTCCAAGCCATAAGTCTTATGAGAGAAGAAGATGAATAAAAAAATTAGGCTGTAGTGTGATAGAGATAGGCACCAAACCCAAAACCCACAACATCAGGTCAATTCCAACTCATAGCAAGCCTATAGGATGGTGTAGAACTGCCCCATAAGGTTTCCAAGGATGTAAATCTTTATGGAAGCAGACTGCCTCATTTTTCTTTTGCAGAGTGTCTGGTAGGTTTGAACTGCTGACCTTTTGGTTAGCAGCTGAATGCATTAACCACTATACCACTAGAGAGATAGGCACAGGGTCTATCCTGTCATTATTTCCTCTTCCCAGATTTCTACTTCTTTCTCTCTCGCTCAAACACATCCCCCCTCTCCTCACAAACCACACAGGACCTTAACTGTCTACAGATGAAAGGTCAGACTCTTTAGTCTGGCATTCAAAATTTTCAGTGATCTATATTCATCAAAAAGCAGCAGGGCAGGAGAGTGAGAGAAAGGGGAGTAAAAGCCAGGAACCAGGACAGAGGAGCAGTCAGCCACAGGGGTGCAGGTGAGGAGAAACAACCCAGGCATGCTCAAAGCAGCAGGATGGTAGAGTGGAAGAAAGGGGATTAAAAGCCAGGAACTGGGACAGAGGAGCAGTCAGCCGCAGGGATCCAGGTGAGCAGAGGGAACTCAGGCATGCCCAAAGCAGCAGGGCAGAAGAATGGGAAAAGGGAGATTAAAAAACCAGGAACCTGGACAGAGGAGCAGTCAGCCACAGGGATCCAGGTGAGGAGAGGGAACTCAGGCACGCCCAAAGCAGTAGGGCGGGGGAGCAGGAGAAAGGGGATTAAAATGCCCAGTAATCCAGACAGAGGAGGAGTCAGCCACAGGGACCCAGGTAAGGGTGGTACGAGAGGTTTCCAACAGGGAGACAAACTTGTCTTTCAGTTTGTCCTACCGTGGTGACGTGTTGATGTGAGTTTTGAGGCTGAGCCACTGGTGTTTCAAACCCAGTGGGATGCACATGGTGCACAGGCATCAGCCCAGCTTGCAGACTAAGACAGACTAGGAAGAAGGAAGAGACCATCCACTTCTCAAAGAATTGGCCAGGGAAAACCTTATGAATAGCAAAGAAACAATGTTTGATACATTACCATGCAACTTTATGAGTAGTCTGGTTAGGTTGGAAGGCTCTCAAAATAGGACTGGAAAAAAACTGCATCACTGACTAAACCCACCCTTACTCCTATGGATAAGGTAAAGCTTTCGAGACCTCCATTTTCTGATGTAGCACCATTCAAACTGAAGAGAAACAGCTGCAGATATCCATTAATCATCAGAACATGAAATGTACAAAGTATGAATCTAGGAAAATTGGAAGTTGTCAAAAATGAAATGGAACGCATAAAGATTGATATTCCCAGCATTAGTGAGCTGAAATGGACTGGTTTTGGCCATTCTGAATCAGACAATCATGTGATCTACTATACTGGGAATGACAGTTTGAAGAGGAATGGTGTGGCATTCATCATCACAAAGGATGTTTCAAGATCTGTCCTGAATTACAATGCTGTCAGTGAGAGGATAATATCCATATGCCTACAAGGAAGACCCTTTAATATGACTATTATTCAAATTTATGCCCCAACCACCAAAGCCAAAGATAAGGAAATTGAAGGTTTTTATCAACTTCTGCAGTCTGAAATTGACCGAACATGCAGTCAGCATGTGTTAATTATCACTGGTGACTGGAATGCAAGAGTTAGAAACAAAGAAGAATCACCGGTAGTTGGAAAATTTGGTGGCAGAAATAATGCTGGAACTCGCATTCTAGAATTTTGCAAGACCAATGACTTGTTCATTGCAAACACCTTTTTTTCAACAACACAAATGGTGGCTCTACACGTGGACTTCACCAGATGGAACACACAGGAATCAGATTGACTACATCTGTGACAAGAGGCGATGGAGGATCTCAATATCTTGAGCAAAAACCAGGCCAAGAGCTGATTGTGGAACAGACCATCAATTGCTCATATGCAAGTTCAACTTGAAGTTAAAGACAATTAAAAGAAGTCCACAAGAGCCAAAATATGATCTAGAATATATCCCTCCTGAATTTAGAGATCATCTAAAGAATAGATTTGATGCACTGAACACCAACGACCAAAAACCAGAAGAACTGTGGGAGGATATCAAGAACATTATCTGTGAGGAAAGCAAGAGATCACTAAAAAGATGAGAAAAGAAGAGAAGACCAAAATGGATGACAGAAGAGACTCTGAAACTTGCCCTTGAGCGGAGAATAGCTAAAGCAAACGGAAGAAATGACAAGATAAAA
>NW_006921680.1:1370232-1379797 GCF_000298275.1 Orycteropus afer afer | reverse complement strand
TTTGGTCATGTTGTCAGAAGGGACCATTCCTTGGAGAGGGATGTCATGCTTGGTAAGGTGGAGGGTCGACGAAAGAGGGGGAGGCCTTCAATGAGATGGATTGACATGGTGGCTGCCACGTGGGCTCAAGTATAGCAGGGATCGTGGAGCTGGTGTGGGATCAGGCGGTGTTTCGTTCTGCTGTGCGTGGGGTTGCTATGATGGGAGACGACTCAACGGCACCTAACAACAACATATTCATTATTTACTTTCAGGTAGATTATTCAAACTACTTTTCTTAATTAAATCTTGACTAATTGAACTACTTTTTTTTTTCCTGTACAACTTCTTTCATTTTCTATCTCATTGCCTTTTCCCTTCACCTATAATGCTGCCCTTCTCTTTTCCCTTCTATGTTTCCTTCTTTCTAATAACCAAATATGTAAATCCTATCCACAATTCTTCAAATGTTATTCTCCCCATCAACTTTTTTTTTATTATCCCTGTCTTAGTTTCCCACAAAACACACAAAAAAACCCTCACAAAAACACAAAGTTGGTGACTTAAAATACAGAAATTCTTTCACAGTTATGGAGACAGAAGTTTGAAATAATTTTCATTGGGCTGAAATGAAGATGTTAGACCACACTCCCTCTGGAGGCTGTAGAGGAGAAGCCATTCTTTGCTGCTTCTGGTAACTGCCACATTGCTTGGCTTGTGGTTGCATCACCCAGTCTCTGTCTCTGTGGTCACATTCCCTTGTAGTTTCTGTGTGTGTGTGTGTGTGTGTGTGTGTGTGTTCATGTGTATATGTCAAATCTCCCTTGGTCTCTCTCTTATAAGAATTCCAAAAAACCAAACCCACTGCCATCACGTTAATTCCAACTCATAGTGACTCCCATTGGGTTTCCCAGGCTGTAAATCTTTGTAGTTTAATTCATCTTCCTCCCACAGAGCAGCTGGTGGGTTTGAACCACTGATGTTCTGGTTAGCAGCCAAAAGCCTTACCCACTATAGCACCAGAGCTCCTTTATAAGAACTCAGGTGATTGCATTTAAGGCCTATCCAAATAATAATACAGATAATAACCTGCCTATTTTTCCCATTTTTAGCTTAATCATATCTGCTAAGTATTTTTCTTTCCTTTTTTTTTTTTGTGATATAACATTCACAAGCTCCAGGGATTAAGACATAGATGTCTTTTTTTTTTTATTATTATTATTTTAAATTTTATTGTGATTTGGGTCAAAGTTTAAAGAGCAAATTCATCTTCCATACAGCAGCTCACATACACTTTGTCTCATGACATTGACTGCAATTTCCCACAATGCAACAGCTCCCCTCCCACTTCCTCCCCATAGTTACCTCTTCCCTGTGTCCTTCCCTCCCATGCACTCCTGCACAGCGAGCTGTCTCCCTGTGCATACTCAGCCTGACTATTTTCTTATGATTGATTTCTTAAAGGAGTGTATCTACCTAATGTAAAGGGTCACCTCATATGCCTTTCTTTTGTTTGGCTGGAAGCCACAGGAGTGAGTTCAATTCCAGACCTGAGGGGAAGCTAGGGGCTGTAATCTCAGGGGTTCCACCAGGCTCTATTAGACCAGCAACCTGGTTCTTTTTTTTTTTTTTTTTTAATGATTTTGAGTTTTGTTCCACATTTTTCTCCTACTCTATCCAGGATCTCCTACATAGATCCCCCTCTGAGTGGTTGACAGTGGTAGCCTGGCACCATCTAGTTCTTCTGGTCTCACGGTCTTATAGGCTGAGGATCGCATGGTGTTCTAGTTGCTTAGACTAATTGTTTCCATGTATCTTTGGTTTTCTTCATTCTTCTTTGCTCTGGACAAGGAGAGACCCATTGTTGCATCTAGATGGCCACTTGCGAGCTTTTAATATCCCAGTCACTACTTTCCAAAGAGGAGCTCTGGTAGCGTAGTGCCTAAGGCACTGCTAACCAGAAGGTGGTTCAAATCCACCAGCCACTCCTCAGAAGGAAGATTGGGCAATCTACTTCCATAGTGATACCACCTTGGAAACCCATGGAGGGGTCACTATGAGTTGGGTCTGACTTGACGGCACATAACAACGACTACAACAACTTGCCAAAGTGGAATGTGGAAAAATGTTTTTGTGTAATATGATATGTCAATTGAGCTTGATGTCCCCTGCAACTATGGTCCCGAGCCCACAGTTTCAATTACTTGCTCCCTCTGGGCAGCTGACTGTGGTCAATAAGTGACTACAACCTTGTCCCTTGTAGGACAAGGATATCTTTTGAGGGACCATTATTCAACCTACCATAATACTAAGGGGAAGTAAGCCCTCCCTCCTTGGAACTTTTATAGTCCTTTATCCTTTACACTGACCACTTTTAACCATCCCTTCAGCATATAAGTTTGAGCAGTTATGAAAATATTTGAACAAGGAGATTGAAATAAAAAGGGAACCCTAAACATAACTATTTAGTTCATGTGCAGTAAAGTCTATCACAACTTTATCTCAGTTTTACTTAGTATACTACCTTAAATAGGTCATGTTTTTCTTTTCCTTGACTCTAAACTTTTTATTTCAATCTCCTTGTTCAAATATTTCCATAACTACTCAAACTTATATGCTGAAGGGATGGTTAAAAGTGGTCAGTATAAAGGATAAAGGACTATAAAAGCTCCAAGGAGGAGGGCTTACTTCCCTTTAGTATTATGGTAGGTTGAATAATGGTCCCTCAAAAGATATCCTTGTCCTACAAGGGACAAGGTTGTAGTCACTTATTGGCCACAGTCAGCTGCCCAGAGGGAGCAAGTAGTTGAAACTAGTATAGTGCCTAAGGTACTTGACTGCTAACCAGAAGGCTGACGGTTCAAACCCACCAGCCACTCCTCAGAAGGAAGATGGGGCAATCCTACTTCCGTAGTGATACTGCCTCGGAAACCCAAGGAGGGGTCGCTATGAGTCAGGGCCGACTCGATGGCATATAACAACAACAACAACAACAACAGGGTCTATTTCAATGAGAGACTAGCAGGACTCTGGAGCATGGCAGAATATGCAGCAGAGAATTATGCACCTTTTGCAAAACAACTCCAGGGATGCTACAGAGCCCTGGAAGAGATGGAGTGCCTGACATCGAATCATCAAGTGACAGAGTAGCCACAACTGCCCTTCCCAACTGCCCTTCTGTTGTATTAACCATGTTATTAGCTTGGACAGTCTCAACAAAAATCCATCATTAGATTAGACTTTTGCGTTTATGACTGAATACAAGCAGGACCAGAGGACACAAGCAAGCTGTATGAGCAGGTAGCCTGGGCCTCCATTTTTCCATCACTGTTGCTCAAGTGTCTCTCCATAAGCTCAAACTTCTGTGTGTGATCCCTTATGAGAACAAAAGCCTCCATTTTGTTCATGGATGGAGCAGTTTGATAAATGAGTACAAGCTATAAATCAATGGAGATGACCTCCATTGAGAGTGATGAGGGACTATCTTCCCAATGGGTGGCGCTTTGGAAGATATAATTGGTCATCCACTTTGCTTAGCAAGAGAAATACCTCAAGGTTAATGTCTCAGTGTGTATGGAATATATGTATAGGTAGTCCCCAACTTGTGACATATTTGAGTCACAATGAACTGTACCTAAGACCATCCATTTTTTTCATACTTCTTATTGCTAGTAAGATGTACAACATACAGTGTTGCAGCATGTAATTTGTTATCATTCTTATGCCAAACCCCAAAGACAAATAAAGATCAGATTTACAAAGATACTGATAATAAAAGGCAATAATAATGACAACTTGAAAAAAATAAAAAGAAATATTCAACTTATGTCAGAATCAACTTACAATTGAGTCATTGGAACAGAACCCCATTCTAAGTTGAGGACTATCTTTGTATACATATGTGTGTGTGTGTATTTCAAAAACCAGCAGGGTCACCCATGGTGGACAGGTTCAGCAGAACTTCCAGACTAAGACAGACTTGGAAGAAGGAAGGGGCTAGTGAAAACATTATGAATAGCAGAGAAACACTGTCTGATATATTTATGGAAAACGTTTTGAATAGCCCTGAAACATTGTCCATTATAGTGCAGGAAGATGAGCCCTTCAGGTCGGAAGACACTCAAAATAGGAGGGAAGAGCTGCCTCCTCAGGGTAGAGCTGACCTTAATGATGTAGATGGAGTAAAGCTTTCGAGACCTGCATTTGCTGATGTGGCATGACTCAAAATGGGGAGAAACAGCTGCAAACATCCATTAATAATTGGAACATGGAATGTATGAAGTATGATGCTAGGAAAATTGAAAGTTCTCAAAAATGAAATAGAATGCATAAAGATTGATATTCTAGGTGTCAGTGAGCAAAAATGGACTAGTTTTGGCCATTTTGAATGAGACAACTGTATGATCTACTATGCTGAGAATGACAAATTGAAGAGGAATGGCATGGCATTCATCGTCACAAAGAATGTTTGTAGATCTATCCTGCAGTACAATGCTGTCAGTGATATTGATAATATCCATATGCCTATGAGGAAGACCAATTAAAACTACTATCATTGACACTTATGCACCAACCTCCAAAGCAAAAAGATGAGGAAATTGAAGATTTTTACCAACTTCTGCAGTCTGAAATCAACCAAATATGCAATCAAGATGTGTTGATTATCACTGGTGATTGGCGTGCAAAAGTTGGAAACAAAGAAGGATCACCAATAGTTGGAAAATATGGCCTTGGTGATATAGAAAGAACACTGGAGATTGCATGATAGAATTTTACAAGATCAACAATTTATTCATTGCAAATACCTTTTTTCCAATAACATAGATAGTGGCTATACATGTAGACTTTGCCATATGGACTACACAAGAATCAGATTGACTACATCATACAAAGAGGCAATGGAGTAGCTCAATATCTTCAGCCAAAACAAGGCCAGGAGCTGATTGTGGAACAGACCATCAACTGCTCACATGCAAGTTCCAGTTGAAGCTGAAGACAGTTAAAACAAGTCCATGAGAACCAAAATATGACCTTGATTATACCTCTCCTGAAATTAGAGACCATCTAAACAATAGATTTGATGCATTGAACACCAGTGACCAAAAACCAGAGGTATTGTGGATAACATCAAGGACATCATCCATGAAGAAAGCAAAAGGTCACTAAAAAGACAGGAAAGGAAGAAAAGACCAAAATGGATGTCAGAAGAGACTCTGAAACTTGCCCTTGCATGGAGAGTAGCTTAAGCAAATGGAAGAAATGACAAGATAAAAGAGCTGAACAGAAGATTTTGAAGAGCAACTCGAGAAGACAAAATCAATTATTATAATGAAATGTGCAAAGATCTGGAGTTAGAAAACCAAAAAGGAAGAACACACTCGGCATTTCTTAAGCTAAAGAACTGAAGAAAAAAAATTCAAGCCTCGAGTTACAACATTGAAAGATTCTATGGGCAAAATATTGAATGATAGAAGACACATCCAAAGAAGATGGAAGCAATGCACAGAGTCACTGTGTCAAAAAGAATTGGTCAATATTCATCTATTTCGGGAGGTAGCATATGATCAAGAACCAATAGTATTGAAGGAAGAAATCAAAGCTGCACTGAAGGAATTGGTGAAGAACAAGGCTCCAAGAATTGACAGGATACCCATTGAGATGTTTCAACAAATGGATGCTGTGTTAGAGGCACTCACTCGTCTATGCCAAGAAATTTGGAAGACGGCTAGCTGGCCAACTGACTGGAAGAGATCCCAAAGAAAGGTGATCCTACAGAATGTGGAAATTATTGAACAATATCATTAATACCACACACAATAAAATCTTACTGAAGATAATTAAAAAATGGTTGCAATAGTATATTGACAATGAACTTCTAGAAATGCAAGCTGGATTCAGAAGAGGATGTGGAATGAAGGATACCATTTCTGATGTCAGATGGATCTTGGCTGAAGGCAAATAATACCAGCAAGGTGTTTATTTGGGTTTTACTAACTATGCAAAAGCATTCGATTGCATAGATCATAACAAATTGTGGATAACATTGAGAAGAACAGATATTCCAGAACACTTAATTGTGCTCATGAAGAACCTATACACAGACCAGGAGGCTGTCATTCAAACAGAATAAGAGGATACTGCATGGTTTAAAATCAGGAAGGGAGTGCATCGGGGTTCTATCCTTTCACTGTACTTGTTCAGTCTGTATGCTGAGCAAATAATCTGAGAAGCTGCACTATATGAAAAAGAATATGACATCAGGACTGGATACTCAGACTACTCAACTTTGCTTGCTGAAAGTGAGGATGACTTGAAGTACTTATCGGTGAAGATTAAAGACTATGGTCTGCAGTTTGGATTACATCTCAACATAAATAAAACAAAAATTGTGACAACTGGACCAATAAACAGCATCACGATAATGGGGAAAAGATTGTAGTTGTTGAAGATTTCATTTTACTTGGTTCCACACTTAATACCAATGGAAGCAACTGCAAGGCATCAGATGACATATTGCACTGGGCAAATCTGCTGCAAAACACCTCTTTAAAGTGCTGAAGAGCAAAGATATCTCCTTGAGGACTAAGATGTGCCTAATGCAAGCTGTGGTATTTTCAATCACCTGATATTCATGGAGAGCTGGACAATGAATAAGGAAGACTGAAGAAGAGTGGATGCTTTTGAGTTGTGGTGTTGGCCAAGAATACTGAAAGTACCATGGGCTGCCAGAAGGATGAACAAATCTGTCCTGGAAGAAGTGCAGCCGAAATTCTCCTTGGAAGAGAGAATGGCCAGACTTCATCTCACCTACTTTGGTCATGATGTCAGAAGGGACCATTCCCTGGATAAGGATATCATGCTTGGTAAACTGGAGGGTCAACAAAAAAGGGGAAAGCCCTCAACTAGATGGATTGACACAGTGGCTGCTGTAGGGGACTCAGGTGTCACAAGGATTGTGCGGCTGACACAGGACCGGACAATGTTTTGTTCTGTTACACATAGGTTGCTATGAGTCAGAGCTGATTCAACAGCACCTAACAACAACAAAGCAGAAATGTGATTTAAGAGGTTCCAGTCCTAGCATCAGAAAGTAGAGTGCAGAAGTATGGGTTTGGAGTTGGGAGACAGTAGCTTAATGCTGGCACAACTTCCAAGGATCCTTGGTGGCATTGTGGTTAAAGCACATGGCTGCTAACCGAAAGGTCAGTGGTTTGAACCCACCAGGTGCTCTGCAGGAGAAAGATGTGGCAGTCTGCTTCTATAAAAATTTATAGCCTTTGGAACTCTGTGGGGCAGTTCTACTATGTCCTACAGGGTCACTAAGAGTTGGAATCAACTCCATGCCTGTGGATTTTTGGTTTTGGTTTGGTTCAACTTCCATAATATTTTTGAGTTTTGAGATTTTATTTATCTGCTCGGCAAATCTGAACAGAGGAATAATCAAGTCAGCATTTTAGTGGTTTGCCTTTTTCGTAATGTTTTCTTTTTATGTACCTTGATTAAGGCAGTAAGTAACTCATTTCAGAATTTTGGTCTTCTACTTCATTACTTGCGATTCAAACCCACCAGCCACTCCTCAGAAGGAAGGTTGGGCAATTCTACTTCCGTAGGAAACCCAAGGAGGGGTCCCTATGAGTCGGGGCCGACTCGATGGCAAATAACAACAACAACAACTTCATTACTTTAATTCAGTTAGTGAAGTTACATGTTCTAGTCCTGTGCTTGGATTTCTTCTTGCTGTTATTTTAGCAATGGCTGTCTAAAGGAGTTAAAAATTAATCCTATTACTCAGTTAGACATTTTCATTTAATAAGTGCTTTTCAGTTACCTAAAATAGTATATGAAATTGTCTTGGTTACAAATAAAAGCACTTGACATATTATACCAAGTTACTCTTTAAAATGCTGGAATTTTAAGTGTTCCCATACATTAAATTGATATAGTTTTGTTTTTTTCTTCTCTGGATAATGAATCTTGGCTTTAAAAATATTCTCCAGATTGTAGTGTATTTAGTTGGCTCTCTAGTAACTTTTGTTTTAGTCTAATCTACTGCCTGATTCTCAAACTTGGTTAAGCATTCTTACCACACCTCCTTTAATATGACTTAATATACTACTCTTTAATATGAAAACATTATGAAAGTAGACTTTATATAAAATGTGGTATTAAACTTTCAGTAGGAAATGGTGAAATAAATAGAGAATATTAAAAATGAGGTATTCAAAGTGGAAAGTTGATTTAATTAGTTCAAGTGCTTAAAAATGCCTATTGAAATAAAACTAACAAACATGAAAATATAGTTAGTCACTTGTGTTTATCAGTTGAAACTTTAATGAATAATCTATGAAAAAGCTTTCATGTTATATATAAATGTATATGATGATGCATAAATACATGTTTTCTAAGATCCAACTTGTGAAAATGGGTTCTAGTTAAACTTAATGAAAGGCAGTAACTGTGCCAGAACTCTAAATATTGCAAATTCTTTTCCATAGGTAAATTTATAAATACCTCAAAATGCTTGCTTCAAGTCCCACCTGAACAGGCAGTTCACATACTGGGTTCTTTCATGCTAGTTTTGGGAAATGACTGTTCTCAAGACATGTCCAAATGGTTCTACTTTTATTACTGCAGGTGTCCCTTTTCAAACAGGCCTCCCAAGGACAGGATTGTTTGGTTCTCTTAGAATTCTCAACTTTGTTAAGCTGCCATTTGTAATCAGAGGATAGCTGGAAGCGTCAGAATTAGCTTTTGAAAAAGTGACTGGGGTTACCATAGTCCCTAGTATTCTGATACTCCAAACTAATTTTTAAACTTACCAAGGAGCTCTTGTCAAGGAAGTCAGAAGTTGCCATTAATTGATCTGCGGTTGCTGCCTGAATATTAGTTCATATTGAACTGATTTGTTTTTCTGTTAAGCCTGTATGTAATAAAGCTTACACAGTGTAGTTTAGCCAAAAATAACCCATTTCCTGAACATTTTTAGAACTTTCACTATTTCTATAAATATTAGAGTTGGTGTATTCTGTTACTTAATGCATGGCTGCTTTATAGTCACTGAGGGGTGGTGATTATTCAGTTTTTGAATATACTAAATCTTTCTCTTGGGATTTTCCTCATGGTTCCTGCTTTGAGTATTCCTCTACCTGAGTAACACAGGGTGGATGGATAAAAGAAAATGAGATGAAATGAAAATTATGCTATTTTTATCTTATTGGCTTTGATAAAATGAAGGCGCTCTGGTGGTGTAGTGGTTAAGGTGTTTGGCTGCTAATCAAAAGGTTAGTGGTTCGAACCCAAGAGCTGCTCCATGGAAGAAAAATGAGGCAGTCTGCTTCTGTAAAGATTTATAGCCTTGGAAACTCAGTGGGGGTTTCTAGGAGTCAGAATTGACTTGAAGGTAATGAGTTTGTTTTTTGGTTGGTAAAATGATTCTTAAGAATTTGAAGGTGTTACACTGAATTTCCTGGCTCATGTCACCATTTTCACTATTTCTCTGGGTCACTGAAAATAGTTCTCAATGATGTCAAATTTAGTTTCTTAAATGTCAAGATAGATTATAATTTATGCACATTAATGTATTTTA
>NW_006921680.1:1368213-1370082 GCF_000298275.1 Orycteropus afer afer | reverse complement strand
AAACCCACCAGCCACTCCTCAGAAGGAAGATGGGGCAATCTACTTCTGTAGTGATACTGCCTTGGAAACCCAAGGAGGGGTTGCTATGAGTTGGGTTGGACTCGACAGCACATAACAACAACAACAAGAATTTAAAAATTTATTTGTAATTAATTATTACCATTACAGTTATTGTACTGACTTAAATATATATATAGCTCTAGAACTTCCATTTGAATATTTTTTTCACAGTTTTCATTTCCCATCAGAACCTCCTGTGTGCTCACTCATCACGTCTATCCTTTTCTTAAATATTTGAACGTATATATAATGACCTCTTTAAAATATGTTTTCTGCTAGTACCAACATCTGGGGGCATTTCAGGGACCTTTTCTATTGACTCCATTTTCTTGTAGTTAAGGGTCAGGTTTTATGCATCTTCTCAAGTGTAGTATTTCTTGATTTTTTAGTAGACATTTTGCATAAAAGGATGTAGGGATTCTATATTATATTGTTTTCCTTTGGATGTTGAGATTTCTTCCTGGCAAGCAGTAAAATTACTGTGAATCCTCTTGAACTTTTCAGAATTATGCTTTGTTAATGAGGAGCACTGGTGGTGCAGTGTTAAAAGTGCTTGCCTGCTAACCAGATGTTCCAACCCACCAGCCCTTCTGTGGGAGAAAGATGTGGCAGTGGGCTTCTGTAAAGATATACACCCTTGGAAACCCTATGAGGCAGTTCTACCTGTCCTACAGGGTGGCTATGAGTTAGAATTGACTCAATAGTGGTGGGATTTTTGAGTTTTTGTTAGTGTGGGTATATTTCAGATTTTTCCCTTAGTCCTACAGTTTACTTCTTCATTTAGGTTGTGGTTCTTACTGGAAAGGCAAAGCCTTTTGGGGGTTGTAACCGAATGCCTGAGAAACGACATCTTCAAGTGCTGTTGCAATTTCTGATTTTTTGCCATTTAACAATTAGTATCACATCAGCTCCTGTCCATTAGACCTATGGAGTCTCAGTTTGAAATAAATGGTCTTAGCTTTGGCCAAAGCTCTGTGCATATTTCTGTGTCACTCAGCATAATTCCTCTTTGGATCCTGCCTCAGAAATACCAGCTGTCTAAATACCCCAATCTCTAATCTTTGCTTCCTCAGAACAGGGAGTTTGCTGTTTTTCATTTGAGCTCCTTTTCATTGCTCCATGGTGCAGAAAGTGCCCCTGGGGGCCCACCTTATGTTTTTTCCCTTTTGTACTACTGTTTGTACAATTTCTAAAAACAGTTGGTCAGGGGAAGGAATGGAAAGTCACTAACTAGAAAGTAGACATGTATTAACTTTGGTGAAGAGAAGGCAATATACAAAAAGGAGGGGTCAGCATAATATATGACCAAGGCAAAGGAAGACACTGAGAGGTTTACAAGAGTTAAAGACAACCAAAGTAAATACTATTACAAATACAATCTACTATTACAATAATAAGAAACAATAATAAATGAGTGAATAAATAGACATGCAAGGTGAACAGTTATGGGAAGGTGAACAGGACTACATCCAGGAGCATACATAGGTTTGGTGGAGGTTATTCTACATATATATTTGTATGTGCTGCAAATGTATCTAAGTATATAGTAGAGCAAATGGGATAAAGTAATGAAAACTTCTTATCTATAACAAAAAACCTTTAGGGAGTGAGTTGCTTGGCTTGGGAGCTTAGAACTACAGTCTCAGGAGACGTCGAGGTCAATTGACATGACATAGTTCACAAAGATCATGTTCTACATCCCGTTGTGGTGAGTAGTGACAAGATCTTAAAAGCTAGTAGGCAACACCCTGGAGAGAACAATCATGGGCGAAGGAAGGGCTGCTTATGCACAGGGAGACAGCTCAGGGC
>NW_006921680.1:1358834-1368051 GCF_000298275.1 Orycteropus afer afer | reverse complement strand
AAAAAAAAAAAAAAAAACTAGTAGGTAACCATCTAAGAACTATCAGCCTCTGCCTATCAGGAGTGAAGAAGAGTGAAGAAAATAGAGGACTCAAGAAAACAATTAGTCCAGTAGACTAATGGACCATGTGAGCCATAGCCTCCACCTCACAGAGACCAGAAGAATTACATGATGTCCAGCAACCGCTGGGCAAACCACTATAGACTGCTCTGATCAGGACCGCAGAAGAGAAAAATGTAGAACAAAATTGAAAATCATAAAAAAAAAAAAAAAAAGATTAGACTTACTGGTCTGATGGGGACTGGTGGAACCCCTGAGACGTTGCCCTTAGACACCCTTCAAACTTGGAATTTAACCTATCCCTGGGGATCATCTTCTAGCTAAACAACAGACAACCCTACAAGGTGAACAATAACACTTGTGAGGAATGACTCCTCAGAACAATTAACTATATGAGACCAAAAGGGCAGCATTTACCCCAAAACAAAGCTCAGAAGGCAGGAAGATGAAGGAAAGAAGAACAAGTGGATATGGGGTGAATCAGGGAGGAAGTGGGAAGAGAGCTGTTACAATGAGGATGTTGCAGCTAATGTTATGAAACAAAATATATATGAACTGTTGAATGGACGACTAATCTGCTCTGTAAACTTTCATCCAAACCATACACACACAAAAGAGAAAATATGAACAGAATGCTTGTTTCTTTTAAAAAAAGTTTTAGAGAACATTCCAAGCATGTTGTTGTTGCTATGTGCCGTTGAGTCGGGCTCTGACTCCTAGTGATCCCTCCTTGGGTTTCCGAGTCGGTATCACTACGGAAGTAGATTGCCCAACCTTCCCTCCAGGGAGAGGAAGATAAAACCAACCAGTTTCTGTTGACCCAATTCAAACTAATGGCAACCAGATTTAAAAACAAACAAACAAAAAAAGCAGTTGATCATATATTTTGTCTGGTTTTATGATTATTTATAGCAGAGGTTGAGCCCAATGCTACGTACATCATGGCCAAAGGCAGAATTCTATATTCCTGCAACTCCTATAATTATCCTTTTTTCCCATTCAAAATGAAAGTGCTAAATGACTTCATAAAATATTTTAAAAATTGTTAAAAATTACTTTGCTTGTCCAAAAGCTAGAAGAGGAGGAAGCATTTCCCAACTAATTCTGAGTCCAGTATTGCCTTGATAGCAAAACTAAAGACATCAAAAGGAAACCACAGAATATCCCTCATGAATAAAACAAAAGAAAACAAAACCCACTGCCGTTGAGTCAGTTCCAACTCATAACAACCTTATAGGACATAGTAGAACTGCTCCATAGGGCTTCCAAGGGTGTAGATCTATATGCAAGCAGACCGCTTCCTCTTTCTTTCTCCCTTAGAGAGGCTGGTAGGTTTGAACTGCTGACCTTTTGGTCAGGGGCTGAATGCTTTAACCACTATGCCACCAGAGCTCCTACTTCATGAATCAGGAGACAAAAGGAAAAAAAAAAATCCTCAACAAAATGAATCCAGCATTATATAAAAGGGATTATGTACCATGAGCAAGTAGGATTCATCCAAGAAAAACTATCAATTCGATATACACAAACAAATCAATATAATACACAATATCAATAGAATAAAGGATAAAAATATCATGACCATCCCAATAAATGAAGAAAAAGCATATGAAAAAATCCTTCCCCTTTCATGATAAAAACACTCAACAAATTAAGAGTACAAGTGAACTTCCTTAACCTGATGAAAGGTATCTACAAAAAGCCCACACCTAGCATCATATTTTATGGTGAGAGACTGGTAGGGACAAGATGAATGGCTGCCCTGAATACTTCAACTCAAAAATTATACTGAAGGTACTAGCCAGGGAAATTGTTGTTGTTGTTAGGTACTGTCAAGTTGGCTCTAACTCATAGCAACCTTATGTACAAGAGAATGAAACACTGCCCAATCCTGCCCCAGCCTCACAATCCTAGGTACACCTGAGCCCATCATTGGAGCCACTATGTCAGTCCATCTTGTTGAGGGCCTTCCCCTTTTCTGCTGACCCTCCACTTTAGTAAGCATGATATCTTCCTTCAGAGAATGGTCCCTTCTGACATGACCAAAGTAGGTGAGATGAATGAAGTCTGGCCATTCTCACTTCCAAGGAGCATTCTGGCTGCACTTTTCTGGAATAGATTTGTTTATTCTTCTGGCAGTCTGTGGTACTTTCAGCGTTTTTTGCCAACACCAAAGTATCAACTCTTCTTCGGTCTTCATTGTTCAGCTTTCACATGATTTTGAGGTGAATGAAAACACCAAGGCTTAGTTTAGGCACACCTTAATCAGTCAGGGTAATTAGACAAGAAAAAATAAAGAAATGGCATCTAGATTGTAAAGAAATAATAAAAACTTTGTTAGCAAGCAGGTAGTAGATAATATTTCTATTAGCAGATCTTGCATATGGAAAAATGTAAGGAACACATACATACAAATGATAAGAACTAATAATTGAGTTCAGTAAGGAGGGAGGATACAAGGTCAATGTACAAAATAAGTTATACTTCTATATAGTAACAATGAGTAATTGGAAAATAAAATTAAGAAAACTATTCCACTTACAATAGCAGGCAAGATCCACTGATGAAGGCTAAAATTAGAGGAACAACACTTTTAAGGAGAAACAATATTTGCATAGCTTGGAAGCATCTTCCCCAAATATTTATTAATTACTATTGTGATTTTAGCATATGCCCATAAATGCTTTGATATTCCTGCCTCAAGGGGCAAGAGCTTAATTCTCTCCCATTAAGTGTGGCCTGGGTTTAGTGACTTAATTAAAAAAAAAAAAAAAATAGAGAATGGAAAGAGAAAAATAGTAATTTTATAGTGAGAAATCTGACTGACATGATCTTAACCAAATGATCAAGGTTTCCATCACCTGTTATAAGTGACATTAATATCATGAATTTCATGATGTGATGAGAAGGGCACTTCCCTTCTACACTATTCTTCTCAAAATTTCCCAACCCTAATGCAGTCTGCGAAAACATCAGCAAACCCAAATTGAGAAGTATTCTACAAAATACTACACCAGTGCTCTTAAAAAATGTCAAGGTCATGAAAGTCAAGGGAAGACTGAGATACTCTCAGAGACTGGAGGAGCCTAAGGAAGCACAAAGACTAAATGTAGTGTGATATCCTGTTTTGAATCCTGGAACAGAAACAGGGCATTACTATAAACATTGGTGAAATTTGAATAAAGCTGGTTTGTGTTGTACCAATGTTTTATCTGTTTTGATAAATGTGTGATAATGATTATGTAAAATGTTAAGATTAGGAGAATATTAAAGGAAAGTGTACTACCATTACAGTTCTTTAAATGTGGAATTATTTAGAGAAGACATAGTTTTAAAAATTATTATGGTTTGCATGCTCTGTTATTTTCTTTTTTTCTTCTTTTGGGTTAATTATGATCTTTCTCCCTCATAAAGAATCCACTTAAAAAAATAAATAGATGATTGGCCCTGAATTAGGAGCCCTGATGGCACAGTGGTTACAGCATTCAACTGCTAATCAAAAGGTCAGCAGTTTGAACCCATCAGTAGCTTTGCAGGAGAAGGATGTGGCAGTATGCTTCTATAAAGATTTACAGCCTTGGAAACCCTATGGGGCAGTTCTGCTCTGTACTTTAGGGTTGCTGTGAGTTGGAATTGACTCAGGCAGTGGGTTAGGTTTGATTTGGCCTTGAATTCTGTGGGCTATTTATTTATTATTTATCATTTAAAAGAAACAATCTTTGCTGGCCTCATCTATATAAGCATTTGAAATCTTGTAACATGAATCCATGATTCCACCATATCATATTGTTTGGTTGAAAAATATCCTAATGTCACAGAGCTCTTAATCCATTAAATAATTTGAACATAGATTTAAATTCAAGTGTCATATTTCTACTTTATTTTATAATATAATGTAAATTATTTTGTCTTTCAAAAATGATAAAAATCAGACTAAAGTAATATTATGCTATGAAGATGACATTTATATTTTATATTCTACAAGTTTCCAAAAAGTCTTCAGTTAGTTTACAATAAAAACACATACATAGCCATTTAAAAGACATGTTTCAGGAAAATATCTCAGGACATGGAAAGGTAATTGTTACATTTAAAAAGTTACAAAAAGAGCTCTGGTGGCCTAGTGGATAAGGCATTTGGCTGCTAACTAGAAGGTCAGCACTTCAAACCCACCAGAAGCTCTGAAGAAGGAAAATGGGGAAATCTACTTCTGTAAAGGTTTACAGCCTTGCAAACCCAAGGGGGGGTTTTCTATGAGTCAGAATCAACTTGATGGCAGTGAGTACAATAGTTTCATAGTTTTGAAAAGAAAATATATAGAACAAATGCCTAGGATATCAATCTTTATGCTTTCCATTTCATTTTTGACAACTTTCAGTTTTCCTGGATTCATACTTCGTAATTCCACATTCTCATTATTAATGGATGTTTGCAGCTGTTTCTTCCCATTTTGAGTCGTGCCCTATCAGCAAATGGAGGTCCCAAAAGCTTTATTACATCCATGTCATAAGGTCAACTCTACTTTGAGGAGGCAGCTCTTTCTCAGTCATATTTGGAGTGCCTTCTGACCTAAGGGACTCATTTCCAGCACTATATTGGACAATGTTTCAGGGCTCTTTGTAATTTTCCTGTAATATATCAGGCAGTGTTACACTGCTATTCACAAGGTTTTCATTGGCCAATCCTTTGAGAAGTGGATGGCCCTTTCCTTTTTCTGAGTCTGTCTTAGTCTGGAAGCTCCACTGAAATTGGTCCACCATGGGTGACCCTGGTGGTAGTTAAAATACCTGTGGTATAGCCTCCAACCTCACAGCAATATGCAAGCCACCACAGTAGGACAAACTGAGAGATGAATGATGGACTCTCCTAACAGGTCCTAACTGT
Organism: Orycteropus afer afer; assembly: GCF_000298275.1. Taxonomy (NCBI): domain Eukaryota; kingdom Metazoa; phylum Chordata; class Mammalia; order Tubulidentata; family Orycteropodidae; genus Orycteropus; species Orycteropus afer. The sequence goes on along the minus strand of NW_006921680.1, from coordinate 1,363,107 downwards.
TGGGTGATATCCGACTGCTGTTCCTTTTGCCTTTACCATTTTTTAGCGTGTAGCCCTTGGCTTACTTCTTGTAGCCACATAGTACTTACTTTACTTCCTGTCTGGATCTGGAGTGTCTGTCAGGCTGTTCCCTCTGGTCCCCTCCTCTCTAATTCTATTGTTGCCCATTTCCCAGATCGATCATACCAAGCTCCTCCCTCATATCTTTTTCAGGGGTAAGTATACAGGGAAGAACTGTAATATTAATTATTGAAGTAATATGTTGTCAGGGATTTGCTTTTAAATAGCCCAGCAAAACCACCAACAACAATAAAAGTGGGAGAGGCACAGATGAAACGAACAAGGCAGAATATTAATATTTGTTAAAGCTGGGTGATGGTGTTTTGGTTCTCTAGTGCTGCTATAACAGGCATACCACAATTGCATGGCTTTAACAAACAGGGATTTATTCTCTTACAGTTTAAGAGGCTAGAAGTCTGAGTTTAAAGTGCCAGCTCTAGGAGCTAGGTAAAAGCCCCTTGATCTTGGGCTCTCCTGGTCCACTGAAGCTGGAGGCTTTTCTTAACTCAGACAGCTGCTGGCTGCTGAGGCTGATAGACCTAAGGTTGACAAGTAAAATGGCACAGTCCCAAAATTATCAAGCAACATGACAGGCCACTAGTTCAAGTCCAGAAACAGTCTGAAGATTGGCAGAAAACGTGGCAGGCCACTGAGATGAAGACCAAGGACTTGGCCAAATGCAGGATCCAGATGTGCCAAAAAACTCAGAAATCTTTCTCAAAGTTGCTTCTTATATACTGGAAGCAGACCTCATCCCTAAGGTTGCTACTTAGCTGCTCACAGCAGATTCCACCATGCAGTTAATTACCAGTCTCTTCATAGGATGCCCAACCACTCAAAGCCATGCCCAGACAAGTTGACACATAACATTAAGTACCACAGGTGACTACATTATACTATTCAATTTTTGTGTATGTTTGAATATTTGCATAATACAAAGCAAAAAAGAAACACATATACATGATTTGAACATATTAACTGTCAGCCAAATAGAGATCCTGGAGAGGTGAGACAGAGGTTTGAGAAACAACTGAAAGAGGGGTAAAAAGAGGGTGCTCTGTGTATTCCTGACATATTGGACAGGGCAGTCATCTTGTCTTCCAATACACTGCTCTCTTCTGAGAGGTTCCTTACAGAGATCACTATCTTTTATTCCTCCTGATCCTATTATCCCAATCATAGCTGATTGACCCAGGGAGGGAACTTTAAACAAAGGCATCTATCTGTGTTAATCTTTGTATTAATAAAGGTTTCTCAGCTTCAGTACTATAGACATGTTAGGCTGGATAGTTCTCTGTTGTGGGGCCCGGCCCGTTCTGTGCAGTGTAGGATGTTTAGCAGCATCCCTGGTCTTTATCCACTAGATGCCAGTACCACCCCTTTAGTGGAACAAGCAAAAATGTCTTCAGCCATTGACAAAAGTCCCTTGGGAGTCAAAACTGAACCATAAAAATGTGAAATTTTGCTGTACATGCTGGCTGACTTGATTTGAATGTGTAGATGCTGTAATTTTTCCATGCTAAATTAAAAAGCTGCCTGCAATGTAGTACATAATAATTTTAAAATAGGAATTCTCAGGTCTTCCTACATGTTTGTTTCAGTAATATAAACTTGTTTTATGTCCAGACCCCCTCCATTTACAGCTTTGTCACACAGTCTTTTTTTTTGGCATAAAATATTTTTAGAACCACCTTTCCCAAGTTTATACATAATGTATTTGATTTTATAAAATCCTTTATACATTATTCTTTTTCTAACTTGTAGGCTACTATTTCTTTTTTTAGATCTAATTATTTAGTGCTAGTTATTTTCAAAATTATCTTGAATTTTAAAGTATCATTGGAAATTGAGTCTTTATTTGGATAGGAGAGCCTGGAAATTTATTTGATAACTTTTGTGGTTCTGAGCATAGTGTAAATGAGATATTTTCAGGTGCTACAATATATAAATAAATGAATGTTTTTTCTGGCTCAGTTTTGTACCATAACTAGCCAACAACTCTTGTATTAACTTCTTCAACTAAAGGGGAAGTACACCAGTACACACTTCTGATTTAATAAAACCCTCAAAATAGGTTTTTGTGCTAATATATTTATAACATGCAGGTGTTTGACAAGAAACATAAATTACATATACATAAAATTGGTTCAGGGAAATACTGAAATGTGCTGGGGAGGATATTAAAATATATATTTGAACGTTTATTTTACAATTCAGCCTGTACATTTTTCAGAACTGTTAGAAAGTTCACACCTCTAATATATGACTTGGTTTTCTCTGTAAAACATTTCTAACATTGTATGGTTTTTAATGTTTCTCTATTTTTCTTGAAGCTGTTTTATTATTTAGTTAGTCAGGCTATATAATTCCTTCTTTTGGAGCACACACAGAGATCTGAGTACTGAAAAATTTATATAATTATTCGCAAGAATCTTATTTATCAGCTTTTTTTATTATGATGATGATTATGCTTTACTGTAGAAACATGTATGTTGTTGTTGTTATGTGCCGTCGAGTTTGGCCTGACTCATAGCGACCCCTCCTTGGGTTTCCGAGGCAGTATCACTACGGAAGTAGGATTGCCCAACCTTCCTTCCGAGGAGTGGCTGGTGGGTTTAAACCACCAGCCGTCTGGTTAGCAGGCAAGTGTCTTAGCCACTATGCTACCAGAGAAACATGTATAGCTTATGGTTATTTGCTTCACAAGAACCATATATCCTCAGGTTTACTTAGAATAACAGTCATTTTTGTATGTTATGCTAAAAAAATGTTGCTGAAATTTTTAAGTGTTTTATGTGTTTAAATGCATTATTTTAAAAAGATATTTAAATTGGTGAGGGGTTATGGCTGAAATCTAAAGATGCCAATTTAATTTGCCTCTTAAAAGATATTTATTAAAATTAAGTTTATTGAATGTCCACTAAGTGACAGACACTGTTCTTTTGAGCATCTTCTCGATCATTGTTTATTACCAAATTTATGAAAGGGATTTTTCAAGCAAGAAGGATTAAGAAAAAAAAAGAATATGATTAAAAAGGAGCCATAAATCACAAAGTAAGAAAATTATTGATTTTGCGTGTTTTTAGAATGATATCCCACAGCCAAGTTCCTTCAAATCTTCACCTAAATGCCACCTACCCAATGAGACCTGTATATTGACTATCCAGTTTGGAATTGTAATTCCACATCCATTCTGCACTCCCCTACTCCCCTAAATTGGTTCTCTCTTAATAACACTTATCACTTGCTGACATTCCATAACCATATTTATAATGTTTATTGTTAATTGTCTATCTGTTCTATTCCTTTTACTTCCCCCATGTCCACTTCTGCTACAGTATAAACCCCTCAAGGCAGATGTGTTTGCCTGTTGGTTTCATATGCCTGTCTAGAGGGGGCCTTGGACATAGTAGTTCAATGCATTGGAAGGATATTTGTTACTTGGAATTTTAGAGGTTTAGCTGCTCTGTGGGAGAAAGATGTGGCAATCTGCTTCTGTAAAGACTGTTGTTAGGTGTTGAATTTTTTTTTTTTAATATAGATTTTTATTGTGATTTGGGTGAAAGTTTACAGAGCAATTTCATTTTTCATACAGCAGTTCATACACATTTTGTCTCATGACATTGACTGAAATTTCCCACAATGTAACAGTTCTCTGACCACATCCTCCCCATAGTTACCTCTTCCCTGTGTCCTTCCTTCCCATGCACTCCTGCCCCCTGAACTGTCTGCCTGTGCACACACTGCCCTTCTGTTCTCCCATGATTGATCCCTCCAAGGAGTGTATCTACCTGATGTAAATGTTCAGCCCATATGCTGATCTTTTATTTGGGTGGAAGTCACAGGAGTGAGTTCAATTACAGACCTGAAGGGCAGCTAAGGGCCATAGTTTCAGGGGTTTCACCAGAGTCCAGCAGACCAGAAAGCCTGGTATACATATATTTTTAATATAATTTTGAGTTTTGCTCCACATTCTTCTCCCACTCTATCCAGGATCTCCTACACAGATCCCCCTCCCAGTGGTTGACAGTGGTAGCCAGGCACCATCTAGTTCTTCTGGTCTCATAGTCATATAGACTGAGGATTGCATGGTGTACTAGTCCCCTGGACTAATTATTTCCACACATCTTTGGTTTTCTTCATTCTTTTTTGCTCTGGATAAGGAGAGATGCATCCTTTCCTCTAGATGACTGCTTGCAAGCTTTTTTTTTTT
>NW_006921680.1:1339128-1352092 GCF_000298275.1 Orycteropus afer afer | reverse complement strand
ATCTTCTGTGTCTGTGTTAATTGGTTTCCCTTTTCTTTGTTGAAGAGGGTCTGTGCAATCCTTCTGCCTAGTCCGCCATCTTGCCCCGCCTCTCCTGCTTCTTTGCATGTTTGGAAATTTTTTAAAAATCTTTTTTAAAAATTGTGTATTTATTTTGTTGTAGATAATATACACAGCAAATGTACACCAGTTCAACAGTTTCTACATGTATATTTTGGTGACGTAATGCCTAAGGCATTTGATTGCTAACCAGAAGGCTGGGGGTTCAAACCCACCAGCCACTCCTCCTTCCATAGTGATACCGCCTCGGAAACCCAAGGAGGGGTTGCTATGAGTCGGATCCGACTCGACAGCAATGAGTGATTTGGTGACACTGATTACATTCTTCAAATTGTACAACTGTTCTTACCTTTTTCTCCTGAATTGTTCCTCCCCCATTAACATAAAATCATTGCCCCTCAAGGTTCCTGTCTGATCTTTTGAATTGGTTTTGTCAATTTAATCTTCTATATTTCTTAAAAGAGCATAATACTCAAGGTAGACTTTTTTATTTACTAGTTAAGCTAAACTATTGTTTGGTTTTGCAGAGGATACTTTTGGTTTAAAGTTTAAAGATTATCTCAGGGCAATAGTTTCAGTAGTTCATTCAGCCTCCATGGCTCCAAAATGCTTGGAAATTTTGATTGGAGCTAGACATTGTGAATTTTACTTTTTTTGGGTGCTGCATAATTTTCTATTCCTTTACGTACTCTTAAGCATTTTTTTTTTTTTTCTGAGCAGTTAAGTTTCTTAGTTACAATTTGATTCTTTCATGTCATGATTTTAAGTTTTGTTAGTCAGGACCAGAGCAGTGCATAGTATAGGGCCAAATTTGCCCCTCTACTGAGCCAAAGGTGTGCTGGTGGTGCAGTTGTTAAGGCACTAGGCTACTAACCAAAATGGTCAGTGATTTGATCCCACCAGCTGCTCCATGGGAGAAAGATGTGGCAGTCTGCTTCTGTAAAAATCACTGCCTTGCAAAATCTAGGGGACAGTTCTACTGTGTCCTAGTTTCACTTAATATGAGTCAGAATAAACTTGATGGCAGTGGGTTTGGTCAGTGAGTACTGAGCCAAAACCCTTCTGAGTACTCTATCCTATTCCTGGATCACACTGGAATGCCTTTTAGTGCTTCTTTGTGACCTTGCCTATCAGTCATTAGTTTTTCTTTCATCTATCTTAAAACAATCCCTTGCAATGACCTATTTCAGTCAATAACCAAAACCAAACCCACTACCATCGAGTCAATGCCAACTCATAGTGACCCCCGTTGGGTTTCCATGGTGGTAAATCTTTACAGAAGTAGATTTCTCCATCTTCCTTCTGTGGAGTGGCTGGTGAGTTTGAATCACCAACTTTCTGGTTAGCAGTCAAATGCCTTAGATATTGTGCCACCAGAGCTCCTTATTTTAATAAGTATGAACAGTGTTCTGTGATTTGTCCAGCTCTGGGGAGGGAGTGTTTATTTGTGGAGTGGGTTTTGCATATTTGAGGATAGAAAGAAAAGTCTTAATTGGTGAATGTCTTTGGAACTTAATATTTATGAAAATTGTTTATAGCTAAAAGTTCTTTGCCTGTGTCTTGAGAATATCTTCCTTGGAATGTCATTTCTCAAGTCTCCCCAGGTTTTCTTTTTTTGTTTGATGTAAAGTTTAAAACAAACAAACAAACAAAAAACTACCTTTTGTTGAACACCTTCTTTACTTTTTATAACTTTATATGTAATCTACTTATTCTCTTGGGGCACTCTGGTGGTGTAGTGCCTATGGCATTTGACTGCTAACCAGAAGGCTGGCAGTTCAAACCCACCAGCCACTCCTCAGAAGGAAGATTGGGCAATCTACTTCCATAGTGATACTGCCTCAGAAACCCACTTATCCTCTTATTCATGTATGAGGAAATTAAGTCTTTTAGCAGACATAAGGAAGGATCTCTTGACTTGCTAAGGGTGAAGGTAGTGTTCTAAGGAGATTAATTGGACAGTGGTTTCCAGTTGACCTTAGAAAAGTAGATTTTATAACTAGAGAAATCAGCTAGCAGGTTTTTGTAAAAAGGGCTATGGAGTTACAATATGGATTCAAGTTTACCACTCAGTCTTAAGACAAAATTTTAAGATTTCTGAACCTCAGTTTCCTTATCTGTAAAATAGGAATAACAGTACTTACTAGAAGATATTAGTATAAGAATTAAGTAAAAAGGTGATATGATATAAATCATGTGCATACTACAGTGCTTGGATATTTAACTTGGGAGATGCTGGCAGTAAGAATGTAGAAATCTCTGGATGATCCATTATTTTGGTCCTCTTATCTCTTATTTGAATTTCCCAAATAGTGGGTCATTGATCATTTCAGTCCAATGCAATATTTGGGTTTTGAATTTCATATCAATTTCCATAAAATATAATGCTATATATAGCACAAATGGCCTGGCAATTATCAATAGAGATAAAAATGATGTATAGGACTTCCAGTAAGATGGCGGAATAGGCAGACAAGCTACACAGACCTTCTTCAACAAAGAAAAGAGAAACCAATTGACAGAGATAAAGAAGATAATCCTGGAGCCCTGAGGTTTGAAAGGAGGTATACAGAAGTGGATTAGGCACCAACTAGTGGAAAAACCTAAACAAAAACAGGACCTAAGAATAGGTTGCATTTGCCAAGGATGGCAGGGACATATTGGAGGCTGACAACAGGAAAGGAGACAGGTGGTGAGTGTGTAAGTGCTCCCAACTAGTGAATAGAGGAGCACAGCACAGTACCCTGCTTATGTAGATAAAATACAAACAAAACAAATAAAATGAAAATTGTGGGCAAGTCACTCGAACATACAATCACCAATTAAATATAAACACAAAAATGTCACAATGCCTTGGAGACAACAGAGCATCACAGTTCACACAAAGAAGTAAGGTAAAGTGAGAGAAACAAGGGACTAAGATACAGACCCAAAACACATCCTTGAGGAAGACACAGCATTGGAACTCCCTGATAAGGAATTCAAAATAATTATATTTAGGTACTTTCAACTGATGATTGAAAGACAAATCAAGGAAAACACTGACAAAATTGATGAAAACACAGAGAAAACCCTAGAACAATTTAGGAAGACAATACAAGACTAAAATAACAAAATACAAGAAAAATTAGAAATGATACAAAATCTACAGACAGAAATCCAGAAGTTTAATACTAAATTTTCAGAAATAGATAACACATTGAATGGGCTAAGGAGTAGAGTTGAGTCAATGGAAGACAGAATTAGTGAGATTGAAGGCAAATACTTCAATACTTCTTCGGAAAGGAATCAATAAGAAAAAAGATAAAAACAAAATGAAAAAGCCAAAGGTTCATGTGGTATACCATCCAAAGGAATAACCTACATGTAATATGAGTTGGGGCCGACTCAACGGCAAACAACAACAACAACAACAATTGGAATTCCAGAACAGGAAGAGACAAATAGAAACACAGAAAAAACCGTGCAAGATTTGTTGGAAGAGAAATTACCTAGTATGATGAAAAATGAGAATATACCCATTCAAGAATTCCAATGAACCCCAAACAGGATAGGCACCAAAAGAAAATCACCAAGACATATCATCATCAAAGTCATCAAAACCAAACACAAAGAAAGAATCCTGAAAGCAGCATGGGAAAAGTGAAAAGTTACCTACAAGGGGCAACCAATAAGCATAAGCTTAGATTTCTTAGCAGAAACCATGCAGGTGAGAAGACAATGGTATGGTGTATATAAAACCCTTAAAGAGAAAAATTTCTAACCAAGAATTATATACCCAGCAAAATTTTCCCTCAAATATGATGGTGAAATTAGGACATTTCCAGATAAGCAGAAATGAAGGGAATTTGTTGAAACCAGACCAACCTTACAAGAGATGTTAAAGGGAGTCCTTTGGACAGAGAAGCAAAAACAGCAAACAACAACTCACCATTAACACACATGATGACATAACCCAGAAACCAACTCACTTATAGAAGTATCCAAAGTAAATAAGCCTACAGGATTGTAAACAGGGAATCAGAGACATCAATTGGCAAATGATGACAACTACAAATCAAACAGAGGGGAAAAAGTTGTGTAGTTATAGAACTTCTAAATGGTAGGGAAGTCAAAACAACTATGAGATAGAACAGACTGTTCTAAACTTGGGAAGAAAACTATAAATCACAGGTAATTTCAAAGAAAAATGATAAACCTTCACATTAAAATAAAAAAGAAGACCAGCACAAATATTTAGCAAATACTAAAACAATAACAACAAAAGAAGTAATAACACGATTCATAAACAAAATGAGCTCAGCACAGAAAATTATATGGAAGAAAGAAATCAACACCACGAAAAAGCACATAACAAAATGATAGCAACAAATTCATACTTGTCGATAATTACATGTCTGACAAGGGAGTTTTCTCTAAGATTTATAGAAAACTCCAACACTTCGACAACAGAAAGATTAACAATCCATTTTAAAAATGAGCAGAAGACATGAATAGATACTTCACCAAAGAGGATATTTGGGCAGCCAGCAAATACATGAAGAAATGCTCATGATCGTTAACCATCAGAGAGATGAAAATCAAAACAACAATGACATACCATCACACCCCAGCACTAATGGCAAAGTTCCACAAGACAGAAAACAGCAAAGGCTGGTGAGGATGTGGAGAGATTGGGTCTCTCATATATGCTGGTGGGACTGTCAAATGATAAATCCACTGTGGAAAGCAGTATGGCGTTTCCTTAAAAATCTGGAATTAGAAATACCATTTGATCCAGCTATCCCATTACTAGGTATATATCCTAAAGAAGTGAGAGTCAAGATAAGAACAGATACATGCACACTTATGTTCATCACAGGAGCTCTGGTAGCATAATGCCTAAGGCACTTGACTGCTAACTAGAAGGCTGGTGGTTCAAACCCACTAGCCACTCCTTGGAAGGAAGGTTGGGCAATCTACTTCCGCAGTGATACTGCCTCGGCAATCCAAGGAGAGGTCGCTATGAGTCAGGGCCAACTTGACGGCACATAACAACAACAACAACAACATGTTCATCGCAGCACTATTTACAATAGCCCAAAGATGGAAAAAACCTATGTGCTCATCAACAGAAGAATGGATGACCAAACTATAGTACATACACACAATGGAATACTATGCAACACTGAAGAATAATGTAGAATCTGCAAAACACCGCATAACATGGATGAACTTGAAGGACTTTATGTTGAGTGAAATAAGTCAATCACAGAAGGACAAACACAATATTAGTCTGTTATTGTAAAAAGTCAAGGAAAGGTTTCTAAATGGAAGGAAAGTTTCTTTGTTGGTTACCAGGGGTGGGAGGGGAGGGAACACTACAAAAAAAAAAAAAAAAATACATTGACCCATGTCACTTTAGTTTTGTGTATTTCACTGTACATAAATTATATTTCAATAAAATGCATTTTAAAAAAATGATGTATAAAATTGATCTGTCTTTCCAACACTTACAGTATTTTAAAGATTGTGAAAAACATTTAGCAATAAAAAGGATAGTAATTAAATATTATCTGGAATTATTTTTCAAATTAAGAGAAATTAGTTACAAAAAAAGATCGTGGCAGGGGTCAAGTATACAGTTATGCATATCTAGGAGCAGTTAAAATGAGGTAGATGTTTATGTTTGGCACTGAAAAATGGATACATCTGACATAGCACAACTACCTGAAGAGTTGTGAGCTAAAATAGGATGTCCCAACCCATTTTTTAAAAAAATTGTTTTACTTGTAATTATTAAGACTAGCTCTGGTAGTGCTATGGTTAAAAACATTGGGCTGCTAACCAAAAGATTGGAGGTTCAAACCCACCAGCTATTCCACGGGAGAAAGATGAGGCAGTCTGCTTCCATAAGGATTTACAGCCTTGAAAATCCTATGGGGGTAATTCTACTCTGTCCTACAGGGTCACTATCAGTTGGAATAGATTTTATGGCAGCAAGTTTGGTTTTAGTTTTTGTTATTATTGTTGAGAAAATACGCAGTAAAACATGCCACCAAAAAACTAAACCCTCTGCCGTCAGGTCAATCTGACTCAGAATGCTTTGTCCTATCTATAGGACAAAGGAGAAGTGCCCTATAGGGTTTCCAAAGCTGTAAATCTTTATGCAAGCAGACTGCCTCATTTTTCTTCTGTGGAACAACTAACTGGTGGGTTCAAACTGCAGACCTTTTGGTTAGCAGCCGAATGCCTTACCCACTACACCACCAGAACTACTAAAACATACAATAGTTTTGACATACAATTCCATGACATCGATTACATTTTGAGTTGTGTAACCTTTTTCATCCTCCTTTTCTAATTGCTTCTCCCCCATTAACATAAACTCACTACACCTGTAAGATTCCTATCTAATTTTATAAGTTGCTCTTGTCAGTTTGATCCCATATAGATCGTTCTTAAAAGAATTTAATGCTTAAGGCAATCATTTTTTACTAAACTAAATTGTTTGGCTTTAAGAAGACTTCAGGGGATATTTTTGTCTTAAGGTCTAAAGATTATCTCACGGCATTAGTTTCAGGGGTTCATCCCCACTCCATGGCTCTAGAAAATCTGGATTGCATGAGAATTTGAAATTCTGTTATGCATTTCCTCCTTTGATCAAGGATACTACTATAGAATATTTGATTACAATGTTCAGTAATAGTGTTTGGTCACCAGCCAGTACTTCTAGACTCAGCCAAAGAGGCAATTGTTCACAGAGGCAATTAGCCAAACATTCCATTTCCTCCTGCAATTTCTGACTCTCCTTCCTCTATTATTCCAGGTGAATAGACATCAATTGGTGTGCCTTGAATGTCCATTGCCAGGTACTTTTTTTTTCGGTCATTGATATAAATATGTCTATCACACAACTTTTGCCAATTCATATTTTTACAGAGTGTTTTGGCTCTCCAGTGACATTCTAGCAGAAAATATCACAGGTGGGTGGCTTTAACAAACAGAAGTTTATACTTTTTCAGCTTTGGAGGGTAGAGCCCGAGTTCGAAGTGCCAACTCTAGGGACTGGGTGAAAGCCCCTTGACCTTGGGCTTCAGCTCTGCCTCTGAAGCAGCTCTTCTGCTCCCGGCCCACTGAAGCTAGAGGCTTCTCTCAATCCCTCTCTCTTTTTTTTAAGTTTTTAGTGTGATTTGGTTGAAAGTTTACAGAGCAAATTCATTTTCCATATAGCATTTCATACACACTTTGTTTCATGACATTGACTGCAGTTTCCCACAATGTAGCAACTCTCTTCCCACTTCCTACCCATAGTTACCTCTTTCCTGTGTCCTTTCCTCCCATGCACTCCTGTCTCCCAAGTTATCTCCCTGTGTAAACACTGCCCTTCTGTTCTACCATGATTGATTGCTCCAAGGAATGTATCTGCTTGATGTAAGTTTTCACCCCATATGCCTGTCTATTATTTGGCTGGAAGCCACAGGAGTGAGTTCAGTTCCAGAACTGAAAGGTAACTAGGGGCCATAGTCTCAGGGGTCTCACCAGGCTCTATCAGAACAGCAAACTTGGTCTTTTTTTTAAAAAAATAATTTTGAGTTTTGTTCCACATTGTTCTCCCACTCTATCCAGAATCTCCTACATTGATCCCCCTCTGAGTGATTGACAACGGTGGCTGGGCACCATCTAGTTCTTTTGGTCTCATGGTCATACTGACTGAGGATCACATGGTCTACTAGTCCCTTTGACTAATTGTTTCCATGTGTCTTTGGTTTTCTTCATTCTTCTTTGCTCTGGATGAGACCCATCATTGCATCTCTATGGCTGCTTTTAAACTTTTAAGACCCCAGTCACTACTCACCAAAGAAGGATGTAGAACAATGCTTTTGTGTAGTATGTTATGCCAATTGAGCTTGATGTTCCCTGAGACCACAGTCCCCAGCCCGCAGGTCCAACTACTTTTTCCCTCCAGGTAGCTGGCTATGGCCAAGAAACTACCACAACCTTGTCACTTGTCAGCTCTACTGTACACCTGGACATTTTTTTTTTGTTGTTATTATGTGCCGTCAAGTCAGACCTCACTCAAAGCAACCCTCCTTGGGTTTCTGAGGCAGTATCACTACGGAAGTAGATTGCCTAACATTCTTTCTGAGGAGTGGCTGGTGGGTTTGAACCACCAGCCTTCTGATTAAGAGTCAAGTTCCTTAGATACTACGCTACCAGAGCTCCTAGTACATACAAATATGCATGTACAAACATTGTCTGCTAACCCTATACGTGCTCATGGGCACATTCCCCCCTGCCTAGACATACCTGATCATTCAGCCTGTCCACCCAGCTATTCACCTGTAGGTCAGTGCTTCATCGACAGCACAGTACTGTTCATGCAGAAGCGTTCATCTTTGTTGTCTGTACCTCCTGTGTACCTCTGTATGTTTTCCTCTTCCTCAGTGCCACCATGTTGATCACTCACATTTGGTACGTTGCCCTTCCCTTCATCCAAATCAACTCTTGTTTCTAACTATCTAGCAGTGTTCCCCCACCCCCCATACCTGGTAGCCAACAAAGAAAGCTTTCTTCCAAATATAAACTTTCTTTGACTTTTCATAGTAGTGAACTAATACAATATTTGTCCTTCTGTGATTGATTTATTTGGAGGCTTCTCAACTCAGGCAGCTTCTGGTTGCTGAAGCTGACAAACCCAAGGTTGACAAGTAAAATGGGCACAGTCCCAAGAGTAGCAGACAACATGGCAGACCAGCACAGTCCCAAGAGTAGCAGACAACATGGCAGACCACGGGTTCAAGTCCAGGAACAATCCTAATATCGGCAGAAATCATGGCGGGCTGCTGAATGAAGACTTGGCTACATGCAGGATCCAAGCATGCCAAAAGCTCCAGAGACTGTTCGCAATGCTTCTTCTTATTTACTGGAAGCAGGCCACATCCCTAAGGCCACTACTCAGCTACTCTAGTAGATTCCATCATGGAGTTGATTACCAGTCTCATCATGGGGAATAACTATATCCAGTCGCCCAGCACTCAAATCCAGGCCCAGACAAGTTGACACATAGCTTAACTACCACACAGTGATAAAACTTATTTGACAACACTTACAATAATCGGCTGTGTAACCCTACCTTAATCAATGTGATTTTTATATCACTGTAAACTGAAACTTAGTACAGCTAACCCTTGAACAACATGGGGGTTAGGAATGCCTATACACCCATCCAGTTGAAAATCCACATATAACTTTTGACTCCCCCCAAACTTAATTACTAATAGCCTACTATTGACCAGAAACTGTACAGTTATTAGGTTTTCACACAAAGACAATCATACACACAACATATAAATTTATTAACTGTATGACACAATTATTATTTATGATTTATTAAATGGAAGTGGAGCACCATAGAGTTCTTCACCCTATCATCTTCACATTGAATAGACTAAAGAAGAGGAGGAAGAGGAGGGGCTGGTTGTGCTGTCTCAGGAATGGCAGAGGCAGAAGAGGTGGAGGAGGTAGAAGGGAAGGCAGGAAAGGCAGACACACTTGGTGTAACTTTATGGAAATACATCATAATTTCTGTCTTATTTTTTGCTGTATCATTTCTTTAAAAAATGTTTCTGTATGGTACCAATCTTTCTTCCATTAGTTTCTTTAGTTTCAATGCTTGTCTAAAAGAAGTCAAAATCAGGCCTGAATAATCACAACCCTTTTGCCAGATTGACTGATGTCAATTTATTTACTGGCACTGTTTCTTCTATGTCTTTTTCCTCTGGCACTGGGTTGGAAGCACTCATCTCCATCAAGTCATCTTTTGTTAATTCCTTTTGTGTGATGACTATTAGCTCTTGAATTTCTCCAAGATCCATATCTTGAAATAAATTTGTGTTTAAATGGATCCATGCATTTCAAACCCAAGTTATTCAAGAGTCAGCTGTACTCTATAAGCAATAATCCCTCTTCTCCCCTTCCTCATGTCTCTGGTTACCACCAACAAACTTTGGTTTCTATGAATTTGCATTTTATTGTCATTTTAATATAAATGAGGTCATACAATATTTCTCCTCCTTTTCTGATTGACTTATTTCACTCAGCCTAATATATTCAAGCTCCATTCATATTGTAGCATGTATCAAGGCTTCATTTCTTCTACCAGCTGAGGCCCCAACACATTGTGTTACAATTTAAATGTCAGAGGCTAGGAATAAATAAGACAGACAAGCATAAAATGGTTTTACACATTGGGCAATGGTTTTGCCCATCTTTTACACATTTAAGATATTGGTATAGGGGAACAATTACAGTAATTTATAGGTGTAGGAGACTGGATTATGAACTGTGGATTACGAATACTACATCTGCTTGTATTATAAATTATATTTATGAATATTCTAAATAGAAATATTTTAATAAATATATTAATATTCATAAGTATTTACTATTATTAAAGAAGGGTTTGCCCATTATTCCAAATGAGATTCACAGTTACCAAGGTTAAGATGAGCTTGAGATCAGTCATGAATACAATCTTTTCCATTTCCTGGCCAACCAGAACTTAAAACAACAAATTTAAAGTAATTGAGAATGAGTGGAATCCTGAGAAGATAGATTTACATAGATACATTTTTGTAATAATTGAAACTGTCATGTGAAACCAATGCAATAATAATAATAATAGTTACAATTTTTTAGGTGCAAGTTTACAGAGCAGAGTTTGTTTTATATGTAATTATTTCTTTATGTAAAAAAATTCCTCTACCTCATACCATACACAAAAACAAATTAACAAATGATTAAGGACCTAAATGTTTAAACGAAACCATAAAATTCCTACAAGAAGAACAAGTAAGGACAAAATTGTGAGGCCTATCTTTCAACAGTGGATTATCTAACATGATAACAAAAGTACAAACAGCAAAAGACAAAATAAATAAATGGGACCTCATGAAAATTAAAAACTTTTGGTCAACAAAAGGCTTTACCAAAAAAATGAAAAGACAAGCCACTGACTGGGAGAATATTTTCAGAAACAATATATTCAACAAGAATCCAATAACCAAGTATATATAAAACTTCAACAATTTAACAAAAAACACAAATAGGCCAATCATAAAATGGGAAAATGAATTTAATAGACATTTCACCACAGAGAACATTCAAATGACCACCAAACACATGAAAAGATGTTCAGTATCATTAGCCATCAGAGAGATGCCCTTCAAAACCACAATGAGATACCATTTCGCTCACACTAGGATGGCTAAGATAAAAAACAAACAGAAAATAGCAAATGTTGGCAAGGATATGGGAACCTTACCCATTGCTGTTTAGAATGCAAAATGCCACAGCCCTTGTGGAAAACAGCATGGTGGTTCCTCAGAAAACTAAAATAGATCTACCATCTGACCCAACAATTCCACTTCTAGATATATATCCAAAAGACTTGAAAACAGAGACTCAAAAAGAGACTTGTACCCCAGTGTTCATCGCAGCAGTATTCACAATAGCCAAAAGGTGAAAATAACCTAAATGCTCATCAATAGATGGATGGATAAACAAAATATGGTATACAATGGAATACTACTCAGCCAGCAGGAGAAATGAAATCTTTGATACATGCTACAATATGGATGGGTGCTTGAAGATATTATGCTGAGTGAAATAAACTTATCACAAAATTGTGTGGCCTCACTTATGTAAAAAGATTTTTTTTTTCAAAAAAGTAAGGTAAATAAATAGAGATACTAAAGTTTGTTAGTGGTTACCATAGGTGAGAGGGAGGGGGAAAATGGAGGTTAACAGTGTTGGAAAAATCACACTGATTAAGGGTAGAATTGCACAGCCAATTTTTGTAATTGCTGCCAATATAAACCAACCAACCAACCAACCAACCACACAAAAACAAAACTACCATTGGGTCAATTCCAACTCATAGTGACCCCTATTGGGTTTCTGAAATGGTAATTCTTTACAGACATAGATTGCCCCATCTTCCACGGAGTGTCTGGTGGGGTTTGAACTGCCAAACTTCTGGCCAGCAGTCCAATGTCTTAGGCAGTGTACCACCAGAGCTCCTTTTGTCAACAAGTTGTACATCTGTAAAAAGTTGAATTGGCAAAAGTTCTGTGACAGATATATTCACAACATGACAAAAAAAAAAAAAAAAAAGTAGCTGCTGAGGTTGCATACCTACAATGCAACACCTCATGGGTTTTGGTTCCTTATTTTGGTGTTTTTGTGTCATGGTTTCATAGGATGTCATAGTTAATTGATCTAATAACATGTTTAGTGTTTTGTCCTACCTCCTGGTTAATTGTGTAGTGCCTAGGATCTGAGAAGCTTACAAATAGCCACCCAAGGCACAACAATTAGTATGTGTTCACCTGAAGCAACAGAAAAAGAAGAGTCAGGAACAGGAAGAGTAAATGGAATGTGTGGCTAATTGCCTCCATAAACAACTGTCTTCTTTGCCACGAGACCAGAAGAACTGGATGGTGCCTACCTACTATTACTGAACATTTTGATCAAAGATTCCACAGAAGAATCCTGATCAAAAGGGGGAAAATGCAGAACAGAATTTAATATTCTCATGGACTCTAGACTTTCTGGAGCCATAGTGGGTGTTGTTGTTGTTGTTGTTAGGTGCCATTGAGTCATCAACTACTCATAGCGACCCTATGCACAGCAGAACAAAAGACCCCTCCAGTGTGAACCAGCTCCACGATTCTTGCTACACTTGAGCCCATCGCCGCCACCACCATGTAAATCCACCACATTGAGGGCCTTCCCCTCTTTCATTGACCCTCCACCTTACCAAGCATGACATCCTTCTCCAGGGAATGGTCCCTTCTGACAACATGACCAGAGCATGTGAGACGAAGTCTGGCCATTCTCACCTCCAAGAAGCATTCTGGCT
>NW_006921680.1:1338279-1338733 GCF_000298275.1 Orycteropus afer afer | reverse complement strand
AATCCTACTTCCGTAGTGATACTGCCTCGGAAACCCAAGGAGGGGTCGCTATGAGTCGGGTTTGACTCGATGGCAAACAACAACAACAACAACAATACATTGTCTGATGTCCTGACTGCTGCTTCCATTGGGGTTGATTGTAGAACCAAGCAATGTGAAGTCTTTGACAATTTCAATCTTTTCTTCATTTATCATAATGCTGCTTATAGGTTCAGTTGTGAGGATTTTTGTTTTTTTTTATATTGAGATGTAATCCATACTGCAGATGTATTCTTCAATCTTCAAGACATCCTCATTTTCAGGAAGCAGAGTTGTGTCGTCAGCATATCTCAGGTTGTTAATGATTCTTCCTCTAATCCTGATGCTACGTTCTGCTTCATATAGTCCAGCTTCTTGGATTATTTGCTCAGTATACAGATTGAATACGTATGGTGAAAGGATACAATTCTGACAC
>NW_006921680.1:1336190-1336836 GCF_000298275.1 Orycteropus afer afer | reverse complement strand
AAGTAAACATCTTTCTGGTATTCTTTACTTTGAGCCAAGATCCATCTGACATCAGCAATGATATCCCTCATTCCACATCCTCTTCTAAATCCAGCTTTCATTTCTGAAAATTCTCTGTCAATATACTGCTGCAAGCATTTTTGAGTTATCTTCAGTAAGATTTTATGTGCATGTGGTATTAATGATATTGTTCAATCATTCCCACATTCTGTGCAATCACCTTTCTTTGGAATGGGTACAAATATGGATCTCTTCCAATCAGTTGGCCAGGTAGCTAGCTGTCTTCCAAATCTCGTGGCGTAACCAAGTGAGTGCCTCCAGTGGGGCATCTGTATGTTGAAACATCTCAATGGGTATTCTGTCAGTTCCTGGAGCCTTGTTCCTTGGGAATTCCCTCAGTGAAACTTCGACCTCTTCCCTCAATACCATTGGTTCTTGAACATATGCCACCTCCTGAAATGGATGAAGATCAACCAGTTCAGTGACTCTGTGTATTCCTTTCATCTTCTCTTGATGTTTCCTGCATCATTCAATATTTTGCCCACAGAATCTTTCAGTATTGCAACTCGAGGCTTAATTTTTTTCCTCAGTTCTTTCAGCTTGAGAAATGCCAAGCATGTTCTTCCCTTTTGGTTTTCTAACTCCA
>NW_006921680.1:1322986-1335765 GCF_000298275.1 Orycteropus afer afer | reverse complement strand
GTTCCACAATCAGCTCCTGGCCTGGTTTTGGCTGAAGATACTGAGCTTTTCCATCATCTCTTGCCACAGATGTAGTCAATCTGATTCTGTTTACTCTGTCTGGAGAAGTCCACATGTATAGTTGCTGTTTGTGTTGTTGAAAAAATGGTATTTGCAATGAATAAGTCATTGGTCTTACAAAATTCTATCATGCGATCTCCAGTGTTATTTGTATCACCAAGGTAAAATTTTCCAACTACCGGTGATTCTTCTTTGTTTCCAACTTTTGCATTCCAATCACCAGTGATAAACAACACATCTTGATTGCATGTTTGGTCAATTTCAGACTGCAGATGTTGATAAAAGTCTTGAATTTCCTCATCTTTGGCTTTGGTAGTTGGAGCGTAAATTTGAATAGTAGTAGTATTAACAGGTCTTTCTTGTAGGCATATGGATATTATCCTATCATTGACAGCATCGTACTTCAGGACATATCTTGAAACATCTTTCGTGATTATGAATGCCACACTATTCCTCTTAAATTTCTCATTTCCAGCATAGTAGATCATATGGTTGTCTGATTCAAAATGGCCAAAACCGGTCCATTTCAGCTCACTAGTGCCTAGGATATCAATCTTTATGCATTCCATTTCATTTTTGACAACTTCCAATTTTCCTAGATTCATACTTCATACATTCCACATTCCAATTATTAATGAATGTTTGCAGCTGTTTCTCCTCAATTTGCATCATGCCACATCAGCACATGGAGGTCCTGAAAGACCTACTTTTTCCATATCATTAAGATTGGTTGTACTCTAATGAGGCAGCTTTTTCCCAGTCCTATTTTGAGTGCCTTCCAACCCAAGGGGCTAGTCTTCCTGTACTGTGTCAAAGTTCCAAGCGCTTCATAAAGTTGACTAGTAATGTATCAGACAGTGTTTCTCTGCTCTTCACAAGGTTTTCCCTGGCAAATTTTTGAGAAGTAGATGGCCCCCTCCATCTTCCTAGTCTGTCTTAATCTGTAAGCTGCATTGAAACCTGTGTACCATGTGCAACTATACTGGTGTCTGAAACACCAGTGGCTCAGCCTCAAGCCTCACAGCAATGTACAAGCCTCACAGGATGACAAAGTGACAGACAAGTTTCTCCCTTAGCTGTTGGAAACCTCTACACTCTCCTCTTACCTAATTCCTCCATTGTGGGTGGATGAACTCTTAAAACTTTTGTCCTGAGATGTTCTTTAAAGCTTAAAACAAAAACATGGCCTGCAGTCTTCTTAAAACTGAACAATAGTTTGGCTTAACTAGAAAAAAATGTTTGCCTTGAGCATTGTGTTCTTTTGAAAATTATCTATATGGGGTCATACTGATAACAGCAACTCAAAAGATAAGACAGAAACCTTAGGAGGCAGCAAGTTTATGTTCATGAGAGAGGAACAACTTAGAAATGGAGGGTGAGAATGGTTGTACAGTTCAAAGAAGGTACCCAGTGTCACTACATTGTACCTGTAGAAACTGTTGTATTGGTGTATGTTTTGCTGTATATATTTTCAACAACAACAAAATAAATAAAAATAAAGGGGAATGTGGGCTCGGGACCATAGTAGCAGGGGACATCAAGCTCAATTGGCATAACATACTATACAAAACATTTTTCCACCTCCTACTTTGGCAAGTAGCAACTGGGATCTTAAAAGCTTGCAAACAGCCATCTAGATGCAACTATGGGTCTCTCCTCATCCAGAGCAAATAAGAATGAAGAAAACCAAAGATTCATGGAAACAATTAGTCCTTGCGATTCATACTCCACGTGATCCTCAGCCTATCCGACTATGAGACTAGAAGAACTAGATGGTGCCTGGCTACCACTGTCAACCACTTGGAGGGGGATCTATGTAGGAGATCCTGGATAGAGAGGGAGAACAACATGGAACAAAACTCAAAGTCATTTGGAAAAAAAAAAAGGGCAGGGAGGGACTAAGTTTGCTGGTCTGATAGAGCCTGGTGAAATTACTGAGACTACAGCCCCTAGCTGCCCTTCAGGTCTGGAAATGAACCCACACCTGTGGCTTCCAGCCAAACAAAAGATAGGCATATGAATTGAACATTTACCTGAGGCAGATACACTCCTTGGAGAGAACAATCATGGGGGAAAGAAGAGCTGTTTATGCACAGGGAGACAGCTTAGGGGGCAGGAGTGCATGGAGGGAGGGACACAGGGAAGAGGTGACTGTTGGGAGAAGTGGGAGGGGAGCTGTTGCATTGTGGTAAACTGTGGTCAATGTCATGAGACAAAGTGTATGTGAACTGTTGTATGGAAAGTGAATTTGCTCTGTAAACTTTCACCCAAATCACAATTAAAACAAAAAAATAAAGAGGAAAAAAAGAATGCATCATGCAAAGAATGGTTGGAGTACATAGAAATACAGAGAGCTGGGACTTCATTGAGCATGCGGTTTTATGGCTTTTTTTTTTTTTTATGCGTACTTGCTGATTAAACCTTATGTAATAAAAGTTTGTGTGCAAAAAAAAAAAAAAAAAAAAAAAAACCTAAAATAAAATCCTTTAAAACAAGTTCTGCAAGAAATAAAAACTATTTGCTCAAGTCAAAACTTTTGCAACAAGTTAAAGCTATATTTTCCTTAAGATGGATGTTTTGCTTCCTTCATTTAAGTTTTTTGCCCTAAACAGCCTTTTCTGTGTTTATCAACTTTTTTGAGGTATAATTTAGATGTCACAAGTTGGCCAATTTTAAGTGTAAAGTTTGATTAGTTCTGACATATGTCATAGTCGTTTTACCTACAGTACAATCATGATATTGAATAGTCCCATGACTCTGGATTTTCCTTTTCTTTTTTTGCCATCTATCTCTTTCCCCTATCTCCTGGCTCCAGTCAATCCCTCATCTTTTTATCACTTGCATTTCTCTTTTTTAAGAATTTCATAGAATTAAATGCAATAATATAGTAAACAATCTGTTGTGACTGGCTTCTGTCACATAGCAAAATGCTTTTGTGATTCATCCACATTTATTTGAGTGTATTAGAGTTTAATTCCTCTAATTGTTTATCCATTGTATGGCTAGCCAGTAATTGATTTATTCACCATTTGGTGGACATTTGGGTTTTCTCTGTTTTTTGACAGTGAAGAATAAAACTGAATATTCACTTTCTGGTCTTTGTGGGAACATACATTTTTATTTCTCTTGCTTGAGTACTTAGGAGTGGAATGGCTGGGTCATATGGTTAAGTGTATTTTTACTTAATAAAATACACCTACTCTTCACTTATTGACTATGTCATTTTCTGACATTTTAAATTTATGCTCATACTAAAGAATCTACTATTCCACTGCTTTACACATGAATGACATATGACTGGCACTAACAAATGCTGAGGTACTAGGCCAGAGTATGTGATAGTTAAGGTTATGTGTCAACTTGGCTGGGCCATGATTCTCAGTGGTTTGGAAGTTATGTAATGATGAAATCTGGCAGTGTGTAGTAATATAGTCATCCATTTTGTTATCTGATGCAGTCCTCCATTTTTTCATGATGCCAATTTTCCCATAACAACCTGGTCTTTGGAAACTAACTATGTTGATAAGTGAGAGGTGTACCAAACTTTTTCCATTTTGTATTTATACTAGCAATTCTTGAGAGTTCTAGTTACTCCACAAAATCACCAATATTTAGTATTTTCAATCTTTATAATTTTTGTCATTAGTGGTAGCTATGAAAATGCTCCTCTCAGATCTCTGAATATGGCCTCAACTGCTGTGTTCTGAAATCCATCGCTACCTTTGCACCTAGGCTAGTTTCATTATGAGCTATTCCCAGCCAATGACAGCACAAGAGAAATACTATGACAGTCCTGTTCCTGGGTAGAGAAGCAACAATATGCACTTTAGGAAGGGTGAACAGAATGTACAAATGTATGACGCCATGACAGGGTGTGTTGTGTACAGGAAACTGTGAATATGACAGGCTGGAGGTTTGGTTTATATAGTGGAGTAGTGTTGTTGTTGTTATGTGCCGTAGAGTTGTCTCTGACTCATAGCACCCTCTATGGGTTTCCAAGGTGGTATCACTATGGAAGTAGATTGCACAATCTTCCTTGCGAGGAGTGGCTGGTGGGTTTGAACCACCAACCTTCTGGTTAGCAGTCAAGTGCCTTAGGCACTATGCCACCAGAGCTCCCAGTGGAGTAGTAGGAGTTGAAATTGGAGACATAGCCCATAGAAAAGTCATTTCATGGTGTGAAGGGGAGTTTGGAAATCATCCTGAAGGCACCAAGAGTCAACAGAGGGATACTATAGGTTTGTTTTGCATTTTAATGGCAGATACACTAGGTTTGAGAATGGAGTAGATAGAGCTTGGGGGCACACACTAACCGGTGACCATGGTAAAAGTCAGGAGAGACATGATTTTTGCCAGATATGAAGCACTGGCAACTTCAGAGAGTGAGTAGGTTGATGGCAGGGACATTTTGAAATTGAACCAATAACATTTAGTATCCAATTGCATGAGAGTGATAACTTTCAACGATAGAAGAATGGATTCAATATAATGGTTGAACTTCAAGTCAATGAATGAAAACCAAATGCATGGCCTTGGAGTCGGATCCAACTCATAACAACCCCTCCTTGGGTTTCTGAGGCAGTATCACTATGGAAATAGATGCAATGAGAGGCATTTAAACTGAATTGACAGTATTATACATGTGTTAGGAGCTCATTATGGATTGAATTCTGTTCTTCAAAAATATGTTGTAATCCGAGCCTCTATATCTGTGAATGTGACTTTGTTTGGGGAAGTAGAGTTTTTCCTTGCAGATGTTATCAGTTAAAGAGGCCATACTGGAGTATGATGGGTCCTAGTCTTCTGAGTGGTGTCTTATAAAAGGAGAGAACAGAATCAGAGATAGGCAAAACCTAAATAAATAACTCATTGTTACTGATTTGTAAAAGCCCATTCATTCCTAGTTTGCAAAATTAAAAAAAAAAAATTACTATAAATGTAACTGATAAATTCAGATATTAAAAAAAATGAGAACTTCGTGTTAGCAAAACTGTAGGATCACATAATTTTATTTGAGAACATGTTTGGCTTAGAAAATAACATTGGAATCATATAGAGCAGCCCTTGTGTGTATTGATTTATAGTAAATAAAAACAGATATGTTATGGATAATATGAATGGTCCATTTTGTATTTAGGACTTTTCTGGGAAAAATATCTATAATCTTTACCAAGAAACCTAAGTTAATCTGTTGATCTGGTAGCAAAGTGTGACTCTCATTTGATTTTTACATGATAAGGGTAAAAGTGTCAGGAAAGATTTTACAAGCCTATCATCATGCTGTGGAAGTCAGGAAAAGCAGAACTTCCCAAGTCAAATGAGATAGAGACCATAATGTCAATATTTGTGTACTGATAAATGTGAGTTGTGAAACTTGGCTCCAGTTGCCAGCTGCTTTAGAGCCTTGCAGTTTAAAATTACATTAGTAATGAAAACCAATGAACACACAATTTCCATTTTTAAAGAACGGTCCTACCCAACTTGCATGTATTTGAGAAAAATAACTAGATAGTTTTGGAAACTGTTGATTAATATTTGAATCTGGTTTTGTGCACACAGAATACATTTTATTCATTATATTAACTATGCAATAAATAAATGAGTTACCATAGTCATTTACTTTGCTTAAGATAACCAAAAAGATACATGTGCAGTAAATATGTAGAAATGCAGCAGTAATGAGGAATCCTATTAGACAACTATGGATAAAAATACAACAATAAAAACACAACATTCTTGTATCTATTTCATTGTTATTGACATTTAACTATACAATTCCAATCTTGTTTCTTACATAATTTTATAATATGTTTTGATTTCAAATATAATTTTGACTCATTCTTTCATATCAAGTATTCTATTATTCTGTTTGGAAGAAGGATGGGGACATCCACTTTGCGAAAACCGGCTACTGAAAACCTAATGAATAGCAGTGAAACACTGTCTGATACATTACTGGAAGACTTTTTGAATAGAAATGAAACATTGTCTGATATAGTGCCAAAGAGGAGCCCCTCAGGTTGGAAGGCACTCAAAATACCATTGGGGAAGAACTGCCTCCTCAAAGTAGAGTTGATCTTCATGACATGGATGGAATAAAGCTTTTGGAACCATTATTTACTAATGGGACATAACTCAAAATGGGAAGAAACAGCTGCAAACATTTATTAATAAATGGTATGTGGAATGTGCAAAGTATGAATCTAGGAAAATTAGAAGTTGTTGAAAATGAAATGGAGCACATACAGATCAATATCCTAGGCATTAGTGAGCTGAAATTGATTGGTATTGGCCATTTTGAGTCAGACAATCATATGGTCTACAATTTTTGAAATTAGAAATTGAAGAAGAAAGACATTACATTCATTGTCAAAAATAACATTTCAAGTTCTATCCTCAAGCACAATGCTTTCAGTTGTTGTTGTTATTAGGTATTGTCTAGTGGGCTCCAACTCATAGTGACCCTATGTACAACAGAATGAAACACTGCCCAGTCCTGCACCAGCCTCACAATCCTTTCTATATCTGAACCCATCGTTGCAGCCATTGTGTCAATCCATCTTCTTGAGAGCCATCCCCTTTTTCATTGATGCACTACTTTACCAAGCATGATATCCTTCTCCAGGGAATGGTCTGTTCTGACAACATGACCAAAGTAGGTGAGATGAAGTTTGGACATTCTTGCTTCCAAGGAGCATCCTGGCTGCACTTCCTCCAAGACAGATTTGTTTGTTCTCCTGGCAGTCCATAGTACTTTCAGTATTCTTCATCAACAACACTACTCAAAAGCATCAACTCTTCTTTGGTCTTCCTGTTCATTGTCCAGCTTTCACATGCATGTAAGGTGATTGAGAATACCATGGATTGGGTTAGGTACACCTTAGTCTTCAAAGAAACATCTTTGCTCTTCAGCATTCTAAGGAGGTCACTTGTAGCAGATTTGCCCAGTGCAATACATTGTGTGATTTCTTGACTGCTGCTTCCACTGGTGTTGATTGTGGAACCAAGTAATATGAAATTTTTGACACCTTCAAGGTGTCTCTCTGTTTATCAAATACTATCACTTATAGGATAATATACACATGTCAGCAAGGAATACCAGTTAATACTACTATTGTTCAAATTTTTGCACCAACCCCTAAAGCTAAAAGTGAAGATATTAAAGATTTTTGCCAATTTCTATAGTCTGAAACTGACCAAACACACAAGCAAGATGTATTGATAATTACTGGTGATTGGAATGCAAAAGTTGGAAATGAAGAATCATTGTTGGTTGAAAAATATGACCTTAGAGACAGAAATGACACTGGAGATTGCATGATAGACTTTTGCAAGCCCAATGACTTATTCATTGCAAATATCTGTTTTCAACCACATAAACAGTGACTATACACATTGACCTTGCCAGGTGAAATACACAGGAATAAAGTTGACTACATCTGTGGAAAGAGGTGATGGAGAAGTTCAATATCATCAGTCAGAGCAAGGCCAGAGGCCAACTGTGAAATAGACCATCAATTGCTCATACGCAAGTTCAAGTTGAAACTGAAGACAATTGAAACAAGTCCCCAAGAGCCAAAATGTGGCCTTGATTCATCTCACTGGAATTTACAGACCATCTGAAGAATGGATTTGATGCATTGAACACTAATGACTGAAGACCAGACAAGTTGTGGGATGATATCAAGGACATCATACACAAAGAAAGCAAAAGTTCACTAAAAATACAGGAAAGGAAGAAAAGACAAAAATGGATGTCAGAAGAAACTCTGAAAGTTGCTCTTGAACAGAGAGTAGCTAAAGGAAATGGAAGAAATGAAATAAAATCTTCTGATTTCAAAAAGTGGCTGGAGGAGACAAAGTAAAGTATGGGAATGAAATGTGAAAAGAGCTGGAATTAGAAAACCAAAAGGGAAGATCATATTTGGCATTTCTCAAACTGAAAGAACTGAAGAAAAAATTCAAGCCTCAAATTGAAGGATGCTATCGGTAAAATATTAAATGGTGCAGGCAGCATCAAAAGAAGATGGAAGGAATACACAAGTGTCACTGTACCAAAAAGAATGTTGAATGTTCAACCATTTCAAGAGGTAGCATATGATCAAGAACTAATGGTATTGAAGGTAGAAGTCCAAGCTGCACTGAAGGAATTGGTAAAAAAATTATGGCTCCAGGAATTGAAGGAGTACCCATTCAGATGTTTCAACAAATGGATACAGTGCTGGAGGCGCTTACTTGTTTATGTCAAGAAATTTGGAAGACAATGACCAGGCCAGTGAACTGGAAGAAGTCCGTATTTGTGCCCATTCCAAAGACAGGTGATCCAACAGAATGTGGAAATTATTGAATAAGTAAAATTTTGCTGAAGATAATTCAAAAATGGTTGCAGCAATACATCGATAAGCAACTGCCAGAAATTCAAACTGGATTCCAAAGAGGATGTAGAATGAGAGATAACATTACTGATGTCAGACGGATCTTAGCTGAAAGCAAAGAATAGCAGAAAGATGTTTACCTGTGTTTTGTTGATTATGCAAAAATATGGATCATAAGAAATTACAGATAACATTGCCAATGGGAATTTCTCATGAGAAGCCTTTATTTACAAGAGGCAATCATTCAGACAGAACAAGTGAATACTGCCTGGTTTATAATCAGGAAGGGTGTGTGTCAGGGTTATATCCTTTCACCATACTTATTCAATCTGTACATTGAGAAACTAATCCGAGAAGCAACATGCAGATGACACAACCTTGCTTGCTGAAAGTAAAGATGACCTAAAGCACTTATGGGTGAAGATCAAAGTCTTCAGTATGGATTACGTTTTAACATAAAGAAAACAAAAATCCTCACAACTGGACAAATAAGCAACATCACTATAAACAGAAAATACTGATGTTGTGAAAGATTTCATTTTACTTAGATCCACAATCCACACCCATAGAAGCAATGGTCAAGAAATTTAGATGTCATATTGCATTAGGCAAATGTGCTAAAGACTGTTCTGTGATGGCTTGTGTGTTGCAGTGAGAGTGGAGGCTATGCCACTGGTGTTTCAAATACCAGCAGGGTCACCCATGGTGGACAGATTTCAGCAGAGCTTCTAGACTATGACAGACTGGGAAGAAGGAAGGGGCCATCCACTTCTCAAAAGAATTGGCTGGTAAAAACCTTATGAATAGCAGTGAAACATTGCCTGATACATTACTGGAAAATTTAGTAATATTAAATCAAAACAGAACCTTTAATTGAGCATCAGTCACTTCTAATAATTTTCCTTCAAGGATAGAAATATTCTAAGTGTTATTACAAATTTGAAGGTAAGTTACAATCAAAATATTAACCATTATATTAGCTTTAATCACAGGGCACTTTTTTTCACAGTTGTTTTTCTTGTTTGGAGGTTCATACATCTTTTTGGTGAATACAACTTGAAAGAGATGAGAAGTGTATGTGTGGTAGACATCTGTGGTTAGATTGGTTCTTTCTGTCATTACAGCTGAAAAATTAGGATTTCAGATGATGTTTTCAATGTTAATTGAATTTCATATTTTCTATCTTTAATTTTTCACATAAAATTTAAAATAAGTGTATTTGAAAGGAAGATTGCTGGCGATATTTACTGAATGAAGATAAAATTAATTATTTAAAATTAAATAATTTAGATATAAATAATGTACATCTAAAATTCAATTGACAGTGACAATATTTCCAAGACTTCTAAAATTCACATCTAATACTTCATCTCTGTGTGGGAACCACAGAAGATAAACTTTCATTAGAGTTGTTATGTAACAAAAGAACCATCAGGTCCTTAATGCTTAGAAAAAAATATTAAAATTGGACATTTTCTTATTTATTTTCACTGGTGACCATTATTGAAATGTAATAATACTTCATAGTGTGCATCTTCTACACAATAATAGTAAGAGCTGTGGTTCAGTAGACCATTTTATTTCAAATGTTTATTATACTTACAGGAAAAAGTGAAGGAAAAAAGAATCATTTTTTACTTTTTCCTTTCAGAATGATAGTTGGAAAAATTGGCCTGATATGAGGTCAATGACAAGAATATACGATGTTTTAAAAATTTCCCATTGAGTGAAAATGGAAAAATTGAGTGTGGATAACTTCAGTTTGTAGTCATGTTCTTCAGGCAAGAAGAAATGTGTTAAAAAGTTCTTGAAGGGATTATCTCAAAAAAATCATAGCAAGAAGTCCTTTGGTTCTTTGATTGTTATACTTTTGTGTTATATCTCTAGAAAAGAGTTATTTTATTAAAAAATATTTATTCTTCATTATCATCTGATAAAATATGCCCAAAGTAGAGGTGGAAAATAATGAAGCTTAGACTTTAGAGTGCCTGATTTGCATAGTTTTTTTTAAGGCTACTATGTTGGAAAACAGTCTGAATTTCTTTGTAGTCTTTCTATAGAAAGTAATACCTCAAAATAATTGATATTTGAAATAGCCAGAGAGAATGCAAGCCAAAATATACAGGGGGAAAAATAAAAGTGATTATCAGGCAGATAACTAATAAAAGATTTTATAGTATTTAAGGTATATTTCAGCCTTTTAAAATCTATAATTTGCTGTGATTTCTCATTCTAAACAAATGGTCACTTTTGTACAAATTTAGTATTTGTTACTTTTTTTTTTTTCCTTAGAGAGTGGCCCTCATACTGCAAAAGTTTCAGGCATCCTAAAGCCCTTAACTCAAAGAAGGCTCTTTGCTGTTAGTTGATAGGTTTGAGAATAAAGTCATTTCCAAAGTCAAATTCTCATAGAGGTTGAGTTACATTTGTTTTAAAAAGTTTAATATGTGGATTTTAGTTGTTCAATAACAAATTAGATATGACTAAATTAACCTCTTATTCAAACATGCTGCACATACTTTTTTTTTTTTAGACAAAAGAAATTATTTCATATTATGGCTTCAGGTCTTACTACTGTTCCTCTTAATAATGTATTTTTTTTCCCAAAGGTGAGATTTTTGTTTTGCTAAGGAAGGATGATATTTTCCATACTTTTATCTCAAATTAATTTCCATCACCTATTTGTATCCCCTGTTTTACTTTCTCAGTTTTTTTGAATTTTTAAGGAACATCCTGGAATAAAAAAATACAAACAAACCTTGTGTTGTTGTTATGTGCCATCAAGTCGGACCCAACTCATAGCGACCCCTCCTTGGGTTTCCGAGGCAGTATCACTACAGAAGTAGGATTGCCCAACCTTCCTTCCGAGGAGTGGCTGGAGGGTTTGAACCACTAACCTTCTGGTTAGCAGTTAAGTGCCTCAGGCACTATGCTACCAGAGCTCCTAGGAGCATCAAATATTTTCACAAATGCAGAGGAACTAGATTCATTTTGAAAAGACAGAGTTCTTCGTCAAGTTCCAAGTATAAGAATCCTTCTTTTATTTTGAAACTCATGTTAAGAATATTTGTAGACAATTAGTCTATGTTTTCAAATGTTCCTTCTTTTATATTGCTAATCAAGGAATAGTATTTACTGTGAAAAGAATAAAGTAAATTAAATGTAAGATGTCCTTCAGAAGAGCAAACACATGCATTATTTATCTAATACACAAAATATTTTGTGCTACAACCATTATTCTAAAAGATCATAGACATAAATATATTTCCAAAAAGATTTCTTACTTTATTTCTTTTCCTTTTTTTTAAAAAAATTTAATTGTGCTTTGGGTGCAAATTCACAAGGCAGATTCGTTTTACTCTCAACAGTTTGTGCACAGTTGATTTCATGGCCCCGATTCCAATCCCCAACCATAAAAGCTCTCCTCCCCTCTCCTCCCTGTGACTGCCCTTCCCTGTGCCCTTCTTATCCATGTATTCCTGTCTATCCAGCTTTCCCTCTATGTGAATGTGGCCCCTCTGATGTCTCATGGCTGAATGATCTAAGGGGTGCATCTCCCAAGGGGTATGTGGGTGCATCTCCCTGGGGTAGGTGTTCTGCTTGAAGGTCTTTCTACTGTTTGGCTGAGAGCCAATCCAGGGAGGTTAGTCTGTTTCCAGCCTGAAGGATAACCTGGGGCCATAGTCTTGGGGTTTCTACCAGTCTCTATGTGACCAGTACTTCTGATCATTTTTTGTGTTTTTTAATTTTGTTCCACGTTTTCCCTCCCACTCTAACCAGATGTCCAGTTTTGATCCCTTTCTGATGGTTGGCATTGGTAACTGGGCATCATTTACTCCTTCTGGTCATAGGGTCATGAAGGCTGACATCCTCATGATCCATCATATCTTTGGACTAATTATTTCCAAATGACTTTGACTTTCTTCACTCTTCTTTGCTCCAGATGGGAGGAGACCACTAGTTTCCTCTTAGATGGCTGCTTGAAAGCTTTGAAGACCCCAGTCACTACTCAATAAAGTAGGATGTAGAACAAGAGTATTATACTGTGTTGTGCCAATTGAGCATGATGTCCCCTGAGACTATGGTCCCAAACCTACAGGTCTGGTGATTCTCTCTCAAGATGTTTGGTTGTTTCTGAGAAGCTACTCCAACCTTGTCTTCTATTACTTCTATAATGTCTGTGGATGATTTTGTAGCATAAGTATATATATAAGACTATCTTCAGGAGGAAGAATGATTAACAACCTGAGATATGCAGATGATACAACTTCGCTTGCTGAAAGTGAGGATGATTTGAGGCACCTACTGATGAAGGCTGAAGAATACAGTCTGCAGTATGGATTA
>NW_006921680.1:1319368-1322618 GCF_000298275.1 Orycteropus afer afer | reverse complement strand
CGAGAATGGCCAGACTTTGTCTCATCTATTTTGGTCATGTTGTCAGAAGGGACCATTCCCTGGAGAAGGATGTCATGCTTGGTAGGGTGGAGGGTCGACAAAAGAGGGGGAGGCCTTCAACAAGATGGATTGACACGGTGGCTGCGATGATGGGCTCAAGTATAGCAGGTATCATGGAGCTGGTGCGGGATCGGGCAGTGTTTCGTTCTGCTGTGCATGGGGTCACTTTGAGTCAGAAATGACTTGATGGCACCTAACAACAACAACAACAATCTTCAGCCAAGTCTATCCTCGGTCTTGGGTGTATTCCTGTTTGCCTAGCCTGGCCTGATCTTCTCTCCTGCCTATTCATTTACCCGTAGCCTAGTGTTGGCTGGCACTGGTAATGCAGTATTGTGCATATAATAATATTTGCCTGTTTTCTATATCTTTTGTGCACGTTTCTGTGTCCACCTTTTCCCCATTGTCACTGTACTGGTCACAGACTCCATATTGCCTCTCCCCATACTCAAATCAACATGTGACCCCCAACTAGTCAGAAAATTTCCTTCTTCTTCCTTCCCACCCCTGGTAACCAAAAAAAGTGAATTTCCTTCCCTGTGTAAACCTTTCCTTGACTTTTTAAAATAATGGATTCATACAATATTTGTCCTTCTATGATTGACTTATTTCACTCAACATAATGTCCTCCAAGTTCATCCATACTGTGAGGTGATTTTTGTATTCTTCATTATTTTTTAGTGTTGCTTAGTATTCCATTGTGTGAATGTACCATAATTTGGTTATTCATGAATCTGTTGATGGGCATTCAGGTTGTTTCCATATCTTTGCTATAGTGAATTGTGCTGTGATGAACATGTTGTTGTTGTTAGGTGCCGTTGAGTCATCTTTGACTCATAGCAACCCTATGCACAGCAGAAGTAACAGGTCTGCCCTGGAGGAAGTGTAGCCAGTATGCTCCTTGGAGGCAAGAATGGCCAGACTTCATCTCACATACTTAGGTCATGTTGTCAGAGGGGACCATTCCCTGGAGAAGGATGTCATGCTTGGTAAGGTGGAGAGTAGACAAAAGAGGGGAAGGCATCAATTTTTCTTCGATCTTCCTTATTCATTGTCTAGCTCTCACATACAAATGAGGTGATTGAAAATACCATGGCTTGTGTCACGTGCACCTTAGTCCTCAAGCAGACATCTTTGCTCTTCAGCACTTGAAAGAGGTCCTTTGCAGCGGATTTGCCCAGTGATATACATCGTCTGATGTCCTGACTGCTGCTTCCATTGGCGCTGATTGTAGAACCAAGTAATGTGAAGTCTTTGACAATTTTAATCTTTTCTCCATTTATCATAATGTTGCTTACAGTACTAGTTATGAGGATTTTTGTTTTCTTTATATTGAGACGTAATCCATAGTGCAGATTGTACTCTTCAATCTTCATCAGTAAGTACTTCAAGTCATTCTCACTGTCAGCAAGCAAAGTTGTGTCATCAGAGTATTGCAGGCTGTCACCGTACTGGTCACAGTCCCCCTCTTCTGAATCCAGCTTGCATTTGTGCTACAACCATTATTCTAAAAGATCGACCAGTTATTTTTGGTACAGTGACTCTGTGTATTCCTTCCATCTTCTTTTGATGCTTCCTATGTCATTCAATATTTTGCCCACAGAATCTTTCAATATTGCAACTTGAGGCTTAAGTTTTTTCCTCAGTTCTTTCAGCTTGAGAAATGCCGAGTATATTCTTCTCTTTTGGTTTTCTAACTCCAGGTCTTTGCACATTTCATTATAGTAATTGGCTTTGTCTTCTCTTGCTGCTCTTTGAAATCTTCAGGTCAGCTCTTTTATCTTGTCATTTCTTCCATTTGCTTTAGCTACTCTTTGCTCAAGGGCAAGTTTCAGCGTCTCTTCTGACATCCATTTTCGTCTTTCTTTCTTTCTCATATTTTTAATGACCTCTTGCTTTCTTCATGGATGATGCTCTTGATGTCATCCACAATTCTTCTAGTTTTCGGTCATTGGTGTTCAATGAATCAAATCCATTCTTTAGATGGTCTCTAAATTCAGGAGGGATATATTCAAGATCATATTTAGGCTCTCATGGTCTTGTTTTAATTGTCTTCAACTTCAGATTGAACTTGCATACGAGCAGTTGATGGTCTGTTCCACAATCAGCTCCTGGCCTGGTTTTGGCTGAAGATTTTAAACTTTTCCATCACCTTTTGCCACAGATGTAGTCAGTCTGATTCCTGTGTATTCCATCTGGTGAAGTCCTCATGTATAGCCGCTGTTTGTGTTGTTGAAAAAAGGAATTTGCAACGAATAAGTCGTTGGTCTTGCAAAATTCTATCATGCGATCTCCAGTGTTATCTCTGTCACCAAGGCCAAATTTTCCAACTACCAGTGACCCTTCTTTGTTTCCAACTTTTGCATTCCAATTGCCAGTGATAAGCAATACATCTTGATTGCATGTTCAGTCAATTTTACCCAGCTGTCAATCAAAGTACTGCAGTTCAAACCTGCCAGCTGTCTCAAAGGACAAAGGTCTGCCCTCCTCCATGTGCATCCACAATTGTGAAATCCCAGGCCCCAGTTCCACTCTGTGCTAAAAAGCATTGCTAAGAGTTGGGCCCGAGCCCACTGCTGTGTGTCCAATTTGGGGTTCTGTTTATTTGTAGAGTTTCTCTTCCTTTTCTCCCACTCTCTTCCAGACCCTGTGGCAGCTTAAGCTCAGGGGGTCCTGTTCCATTTTCCAGTATGATCTTCACCCCTACTCATGGCCCCAACTAACCTTGAAATACTCTCAGTGAGACTATTCTGGGTTTCATCGTTTTTTTATTTTTTTCTCCTCCTGGACCTCCTTTGTAGTTCTAATGACTTGTCTTTGGCTCCTCTGGCTGGGCAGGTGTTTTATTTTTACTTTTTCCAGTTGCTTAACCTGTTCTCTTTCACTGCCTTCACTGCATCTAATACTTTGTCTTTTTATTAGCTGCTTATAACTCCAGTGTCATTTTTTTGTGTATACTTCACCTACTTTTTGAAAATCTCTGTTGATAGAGGGATCTAGTTCGCAGTCTGTTAGTAGGATGCCATGTTCCAAAGTCAGGATGTCTTACTTTAAATAAACCACTTTTATTTTTCTAATAAAAACTAACCTGGTGGTATACAATTCTTAGGATTCCTTGCTAGATCTTATTTTTTAAAGTCAAAATTATATTCTGAAAATGATTTATTAAGATAGGTAACATAGCATTATC
>NW_006921680.1:1318573-1319219 GCF_000298275.1 Orycteropus afer afer | reverse complement strand
AGGCAGTATCACTACGGAAGTAGATTGCCCCATCTTCCTTCCGAGATATATTATATGTATATATATATTATATATTGTTTTGACACTGATTATTGACTAGTTTTGGAGCCCTGGTGAAGCACTGGTTAAAACACTTACTGCTAACTAAAAGATCAGTGGTATAAACTCACCAATTGCTTCATGAGAGAAAGATGTGTCAGTCTGCTTCCATAATTCTCACAGCCTTGGAAACCATATGGGGACAGTTCTGTCTATTGTAAAGGGTTGCTATGAGTTGGAATCGATTAGATGGCAATGGATTTATTTATTAATTTTATTATTTTATTTATTTGCTTTTTTAAGAACAGAAATTTATTTTTTGTACCATTCAGGAGGCTAGATGTCCAAATCAGGGTCTCAATCATGTCATTTCCTTTGTAGGCTTCCTTGGCCTTTCTCTTAATTTCTGGTGATGTCAGCAGTTTTTGATGTTCCTTTGCTTGTAAATGAGCCTTCCCACTGTGTGTGTCTCTGTGTCTATACTGCTCTATTACTTGCTCTGGTGGTGCAGTGGTTAAGGCTTCTAACCAAAAGGTCAGTGGTTTGAATACACGAGCTGCTTTTGAGAAGAAAGATAAGGCAGTCTGCTTCCGTAAAGATTTACAAT
>NW_006921680.1:1307654-1317328 GCF_000298275.1 Orycteropus afer afer | reverse complement strand
AAAAAAGAAAGTAACATGGCTTCTTGAAAAATAGGGTTAAAAGCAGATTGCTCAAACCTGTGGGATACTATAATCAATCTACTAACAGAAACAATCACTGGTGCCTCAGGGGATACCTTGCACAGTCAAACAAGCAACTCAATAGGGTCAGAATCTGCCTCAGGAAATATTAAAAATGCATGAAAATAATACAGTGGAAACTCAGGCTTTTTGAGTGCTGTGAGCAGTAGGGTTGCTGTGAAGATGGACACAGGAAGACATGTAATCTGTCTCAATGGAAGGCTGGAATGTTCTTCTCTGGGTAGAGAGCCCTAAATGTAGGTCTTCATTTACTTTTTTTTTTAAAGTAGAGCTGAAAGCTAAGCTGTGGGCTTTTCCCTTTCTGCTGACATTGTCATTTTAATCTTGCTATTTTAGCTCTCCTCATCTTGAAAGGGGCCGACTCTACGGCACATAACAACAACAACAACAACAACATCTTGAAAAGTATGCATAAGAAGCAACAAAACTTCATGTTATTCTATAGTCATTCACCTGTTTTCCAACCATATATGAGCTAATTAGTGTATAGAAACACATATTGCAGCAGGCATCAAGGGAAGAGACAACTCTCTCTCTCTAAATTTTTCATTGTGATTTTGGTGAAAATTTACAAAGCAGATTCATTTTACACTCAGCAGTTCATACACATTTTGTTTCACTGTACTGATTATAATCCCAACCATAAACAACTCTCCTCCCTGTGACTACCCCTTCCCTGGGTCCTTTTTACCTATACATTCCTGTCTGTCTAGCTTTCCCCCTATGCAAATGCTGTCCTTCTAATGTCTCACGGTTGACTGTTCTAAGGGGTACATCTCCCTATGGTAAGAGTTCATTCAGTTCGAGGGCCTATTTATTATTTTCTGAGAGCTAACCCATGGGAGAGATATATTCAAGTCAATCTTTAGATGGTCAAGATGCATTGAACACCAATGACTGAAAACCAGAAGAATTATGGAATGACATCAAGAGCATTATCCATGAAGAAAGCAAAAGATTATTAAAATATGAGAAAAAAGAAAAGATGAAAATGGATGTCAGAAGAGACTCTGAAACTTGCCTTTGAGCAAAGAGTAGCTAAAGCAAATGGAAGAAATGACAAGACAAAAGAGCTAGACTGAAGATTTCAAAGGGCAGCTCGAACAGACAAAGCCAATTACTATAATTAAATGTGCAAAGACCTGGAGTTAGAAAACTAAAAGGGAAGAACATACTCAGCATTTCTTAAGCTGAAAGAACTGAAGAAAAAAAGTAAGCCTTGAATAGCAATATTGAGGGATTCTATGGGGAAAATATTGAATGATGCAGGAAGCATCAAAAAAAGATGGAGGAACACACAGTCATTGTGCCAAAAATAACTGGTTGATCTTCATGCATTTCAGGAGGTGGCATGTGTTCAAGAAATAATGGTATTGAAGGAAGAAGTCGAAGCTGCACTGAAGGAATTGGGGAAGAACAAGGCTCCAGGAATTGGCGGAATACCCATTGAGATGTTTCAACAAATGGATGCCCTGCTGGAGACACTGACTTGGCTATGCCAAGAGATTTGGAAGACAGCTACCTGGCCAACTGACTAGAAGAGATTCATATTTGTAGTCATTCCAAAGAAAGGTGATCCTACAGAATGTGGAAATTATCAAACAATATCATTGATATTGCATGCAAGTAAAATCTTGCTGAAGATAACTCAAAAATGGTTGTAGCAGAATATTGACAGAGAAATTCCAGAAATACAAGCTGGATTCAGAAGAGGATATGGAATGAGGGATATCATTGTTGATGTCAGATGGATCTTGGCTCAAAGAAAAGAATACCAGAAAGATGTTTACTTGTGTTTTATTGACTATGCAAAAGCGTTTGATTGTGTGGGTCATAACAAACTGTGGATAACATTGAGAAGAATGGGAATTCCAGAACACTTCATTGTATTCAAGAGGAACCTGTACATAGAGCAGGAGGCTGTTGTTCACACAGAACAAGGCTACAATGCATGGTTTAAAATCAAGAAGGGAGTGCATCAAGGTTGTATCCTTTCTCTCTACTTATTCAATCTGTATGCTGAGCAAATAATCTGAGAAGCAGGACCATATGAAGAAGAACGTGGCATCAGGACCGGAGGAAGAATCATTAACATCCTGTGATACACTGACGACAAAACTTTGCTTGCTGAAAGTGAGGATGACTTGAAGTACTTACTGATGAAGATTGAAGATTACAGCATGCAGTATGGATTACATCTCCATATAAAGAAAACAAAAATCCTCACAACTGGACCTATAGGCAGCATCACAATAAATGGAGAAATGATTGAAGCTGTCAAAGACTTCATATTGCTTGATTCTACAATCGACACTGGTGGAAGCAGCAGTCAGGACATCACATGATGTATAGCACTGGGCAAACTGGCTGCAAAGGACCTCTTTCAAGTGCTGAAGAGCAAAGATGTCTCCTTGAGGACTAAGGTGTGCCCAACACAAGCTATGGTATTTTCAGTCACCTCATATGTATGTGAGAGCAGGACAGTGAATAAGGAAGACTGAAGAATTGATATTTTTCAGTTGTGGTGTTGGTGAAGAATGCTGAAAATACCATGGACTGCTAAAAGAACTAACAGGTCTGTCCTGGAGACAGTGCAGCCAAAATGCTCCTTGGAGGTGAGAATGGCTGGACTTCATCTCACCTACTTTGGTCATGTTGTCAGAAGAGACCATTCCCTGGAGAAAGATGTCATGCTTGGTAAGGTGGAGGATTGACAAAAGAAGGGAAGGTCCTCAATGAGATGGATTGACATGGTGGCGGTGGCCATGGGCACAAGTATAGCAAGGATCATGCATGACTTGTTGGTGCTTTGTTCTGCTTTGCATAGGGTCACTATGAGTCAGAGATGACTCCACGGCACCTTACTACAACAACAACAACAACCCATGGGAGTGAATCTAATTCTAGGCCTGAAGGATGACTGGGGGCTATAGTCTAGGGGATTTCACCAATCTTTATCCAACCAGCAATTCTGGTCGTTTTTGTGTTTTGAATTTTGTTCCACATTTTTCCTCCCACTCTATTCAGTATTTCCAATTTTGAAACTTTTCCAAGTGGTTGGCATTGGTAGCTGAGCACCCTTGAGTTCTGGTTTCAGGGTCATGAAGGCTGAGGTTCTTGTGGTCCATTAGTCCATTGGACTAATTGTGTCCATATGTCTTTGATTTTCTTTACTCTTTTTTGCTCTGGACAAGGAGAGACCAATAGTTGCATTTTAGATGGCTGCTTGAAATCTTTCAAGACTCTGGTCACTACTCACCAAAATAGGATGTTGTTGTTGTTGTTGTTATTTGCTGTCAAGTCAGCCCCAACTCATAGCAACCCCTCTTTGAGTTTCCGAAGCAGTATCACTACAGAAGTAGGATTGCCCAACCTTCCTTCCGAGGAGTGGCTGGTGGGTTTGAACCACCAGCCTTCTGGTTAGCAGTCAAGTGCCTTAGGCACTATGCTACCAGAGCTCCTAAAATAGGATGTAGAACAATATTTTTATGTACTATGTTGTGCTGATTGAATTTGATGTCTCCAAGACCGTGGTCCCTAGCCTGCAGGCCCAGTGATTCACTCCATGCTTGGTTGTGGCTAAGAAGCTACCCCAACCTTGTCCCCTGTTAGTACTATAATGTATATGGATATTTTTGTAGCACAAATATGCATGTAGGAATGGTCATGAGTATATTACTGTTCACTTGTCTTGCTGGTATGCCTCTGTATCTGTCTGTAGAGTAGTGTTGTTACTGATAATGTAGTATTGTGTATGTAATAGTATTTGCCTCTGTTGTCTATACCTTTTGTGTACCTCTCGGTGTCCTCCATTTCTCTATTGTTACAATGTTAGTCACATACTTTTGTTATATTGCCTTTCCCTTTACCCAAATCAAAACATGACTCTTAAATAGTCAGGAATTCTCCCTCCCCTTTTCTTACATCCCTGGTACCCAAACAAAGTAAATTTCCTTCCCAGAGTAATCTTTTTATTGAATTTTTATAATAACAGACTCACAGAATATTTGTCCTTCTGTGATTGATTTATTTATTTCACTCAGCATAATGTCTTCCGAGTTAATCCACGTTATGAGGTGGTTTGCAGATTCTTCATTATTCTTCAATATTATGCATAGTATCACATTGTGTTTATGTACCATAGTTTGGTTTTCCATTCATCTGTTGATGGGCACTTAGATTGTTTCCATCTCTTTGCTATAATGAATAGTGCTGGGATGAACATGGGTGTACTTAAATCTATTCACGTCCTGGATCTCATCTCTTTAGCATGTATTCCTAGTAGTGCAATTACTGGATCAACTGGTATTTCTATTTCCAACTTTTTAAAGAAGTGCCATATTATTTTCCACAGAGGTTGTATGATTTTACAGTCCCACCAGCAGTGTATGAGAGTTCCAATGTTTCCACATCCTCACCAGAATTTGTTATTTTCTGCCTTGTTGAAATTCACTATTATTGCTGAGGTGAGAAAATATCTCATTGTCGTTTTGATTTGGATCTCTCTAATGGCTAATGTTCATAAACATTTCTTCATGTGTTTGTTGGCTGCCTGAATATCTACTTTGGTGAAGTGTCTGTTCATGTCCTTTGCTCATTTTTTAATTGGATTGTCTTTTTGATGTTGAGGTTTTAGAGTTTTTTTTTTTCTTAAATAAATTTTAGAGACAGGTCCCTTGTTGAATATGTTGTAGCCAAATCTTTTTTTTTTTTTTCTCATTCCGTAGGTTCTCTTTTTACTGTTTTGAAAAGCCTTTTGATTCACATGAGAATTTGATTTTTGAAAGATCCCAGGCATCTAGTTTCTCTTCCACTGCTTGAGCAATTTGGGTTATGCTTCATAGTCTATGTATGCCATAAATTAAGTCTCCTAGGTTTGCCCGATTTTATTTTCTATGAACTTTATAGTTTTGGGTTTTACATTTAGGTCTTTGATCCATCTTGAGTTTGTTTTTGTGTAGGTGTCAGGTATGGATCTTGTTTCATTTTTTATGCAAATGTATATCCAGTTTAACTAGCACCATTTGTTAAAGAGGCCATCTCTCCCCCATATAATGGGTTTTGGCCCTTTGTCAAAGGTTAGCTCTCCATAGATGTATGGATCTATTTCTGAATTCTGGTCTGTTTGTTATCTATCATTGTACTAATGATAGGGTGTTTTGATTACTGTGACTATATAGTAGGGTTTGAGATCTGGAAATATGAGACCTCCTACTTTTGTTTTTCTTCTTCAGAAGTGTTTTGTTTATCTGAAGACTCTTTCCTTTCCGTATGAAGTTTGTGATTGTTTTTTCATATCCTTAAATAAGGATGATGGAATTTGGCTTGGAATTGCATTGAATATATAGCTTACTTTGAGTAGTATTGACATTTTCACAATATTCAGTTTTCCTATGTTTTTCCATTTATGTAGGTAGGTCTCTTGTAGTTTCTTGTAGTATTGTTTTGTAGTTTTCTTTGTACAGGTTTTTTTTTGGTCCCTGGAAAGGTTTATTTCTAAATATTTTATCTTTTGTTAGATATTGTAAATGGCATTGTTTTCTTTATTTCCTTTTCAAAGATCTCTTTGTTAATATACAGGAATCCAACAGATTTTGTATGTTGATCTCGTATCCTGCTACTTTGCTGAATCTTTCTATTAGTTTTAGTAATTTCCTTGCTAAGTCTCTTGGGTTTTCTTTGTATAGGATCATGTCATCTACAAATAAAGATAGCTTTAATTTTTCTTTGCCAATTTAGATTCCTTTCATTTCTTTTTATTGCCTTATTGCCCTGACTAGGAAGGACTTCCAATACAATGCTAAATAAAAGTGGTGATATAGAGCATCCTTCTTTGGTTCCTGTTCACAAGGAGAATGCTTCGAGTTTCTCTCCAGAATAATCTTGGCTATTGGTTTTGCATATATACCCTTTATTATATGGAGAAATATCCCTTCTATTCCTATTTTAATGAGAGTTTTTATGAGGAATAGGTGTTGGATTTTATCAAATGAATTTTCTGCATTGATTGATATGAACATGTGTTTCTTTTCCTTTGTTTTATTTATGGGATGGATTATGTTGATTGTTTTTCTGATGTTGAAAAATTCTTACATACCTGATATGAATCCCACTTTGTCATGGTGTATTATTCTTTTGATATGGTTTTGGATTCTGTTGGCTAGAATTTTGTTGAAGGTTTCTGTGTCTATATTCATAAGGGATATTTATCTGTAGTATTCCTTTTTGGTGGTGTCTTTACCTGGTTTTGATATCACGGTTATGCTTGCTTCATAGAATAAATTTGGGAGTATTGCATCATTTTCTATGTTCTGCAATAGTTTGAGTAAAATGATGTCAGCTCTTCTCTGAACATTTGATAGAATTCTCCATTGAAGCCATCTGGGCTAGGACTATTTTTTGTCAGAGGTTTTTTTCTTTTCTTTTTTTATGATCTGCACAGTGTCTTCTTTTGTTATATTGTTGCTGTTGTTAGGTGCCATCAAGTTGTCTCCAAGTCATAGTGACCCTATGTACACCAGAATGAATCAGTGCCCGGTTCCGTGCCAGCCTCATGATCCTTGTTATACCTGAGCCCATCGTTGCAACCAGTGTGTTAATCCATTTTTTTTGAGGGCCTACTCCTTTTTTCTTGACCCTTCTTGTGATAGTTGGAGCTGTGTGTCAACTTGGTTGGACCCCAGTTCTGTGTGGTTGTTCCCATGATGGGATTGGATGACTGTGTTCTGAGTGGCCAATCTGCCCAAGGGGAGTTTCCCTAGGGATGTGGCTTGCTTCCAGGATATCCAGGGACATCCTGGGAAGAGGGACATTCTTTTGTGGATTGGGATTCTGTTGTGCTGCCTGCATCCATTCATGAGTGAGCAGTCCACCGTTCAGCCTGGAGATCTTGGTTTCGTCGTTTGTTGGAGTCAACAGCCGGTATACTGCCTGCCAGCCTTGAGCTTCTCAGCCTCCTGTGGGGAAAGGCCTCCAGCCTGATGTTTGCTCCAGGGACTTTGGAGTTGCCGGCTTCTATACGTTTATGAGCCATTTTCCTAAGATAATTTTTTTTTTCTCTCTCTCTATATAAACTTTGCTGGTTTTTGTTTCTCTAGAGAACCCAGTCTAATACATTTGGTACCGGGAGTGGTTCCAGAGAGACAAAATCATAAGGATGGGCTTCCTAGATTGGTTCTCCAGTTTGATTAATTTTGATGACGCTAGCGACTCTACATCTGCTAGTAAAGAGGGCCCTACTAATCCATGGCATGAGGTGGCAAAATTAATACGTGAAATGGCACCACCAATAGATCAAGTACTTGTGAGAAGTGACTCTCTGGATGATCGGATATTTGATACTTTTCAGAATTTTGTCAGAATGAGGAGTATAAGGAAGCTGGTTGGTTTGTCCTGCTTACACTGGACAAACTGGTGAAAGAGTGAGATGAGCTCAAAGCTGCTGAGTCTCGGCTTAGGTGCCACGTAAAAGACCTCAATGCTTCCAGCTGTGCTCTGAAAGAAAGCCTTATAGCTACTAGTAACCGAGCTGATATTTCTGAAAACCAAACACAGAGTCTTATTGTAAGAGTGGCTGAATTACAACGCCAGCTAAATTGCCAATCCAGAACAGTGTCTGCTGTTAAAGTGAGGGCATTGATTGGAAACAAATGGGACACTGCAACCTGGAATGGGGACATATGGACAGATAATCAGGAAGATCAGGATATAGAGCCTGTAAATTCTGTTGAATCCCTCCCATCTGAATGGATTACTGTAAAACCATTATTCCCTCCACCTCAGTTTGATGGGACAAGTCAAAGCAGTCCTGCTGGGTCATTGTTTGAGGCAGAGGCCATGGAAGACATTCCTGAATGCTCTCAGGAACTGCCTCAAGCACCCATTGTTTTTACAAGACCCATAACTAAAGTCAAGTCCAAGTGAGCCTCAAGAGGTGAAATAGAAAGTGTGACTGAGGAGGTGATATGCTATACCTGAAAAGACCTACTTGATTTTTCTAACATGTACAGACAGAAACCTGGAGAATATGTATGGGAATGGCTACTGAGGGTGTGAGATAATGGTGCAAGGAATGTAAGATTGGATCAGTCTGAGTTTATTGATTTATGCCCACTAAGTATGGATTCTTCATTCAATGTCTCAGCTCAAGAGGTTAGGAAAGGATCTAATAGTTTATTTGGTTGGCTTACTGAGGCATGGATTATGCGGTGGC
This sequence comes from Orycteropus afer afer, assembly GCF_000298275.1. Classification (NCBI taxonomy): domain Eukaryota; kingdom Metazoa; phylum Chordata; class Mammalia; order Tubulidentata; family Orycteropodidae; genus Orycteropus; species Orycteropus afer. The sequence continues at coordinate 1,309,035 of NW_006921680.1, read as the reverse complement.
CTACTTTAAGTCAAGTTGAAGTACCAGACCTGCCTTGGTTTCATGTAGAAGAAGGAATCCAGAGGTTGAGGGAAATTGGCCTGTTAGAATGGATTTATCAGATTAGACCCCTAGAGCCAGAAATGGAGAGTCCAGAAGACATGCCTTTTACCAGTATGGGGAGGAATAAATTTGTGAAGGGAGTTCCAGCATCCTTGAAGCCTGCTGTGATTGCTATTTTATGTAAACCTGATTTGACAGTGGGAACTGCCCTAATTGAACTAAAACATTTAACTATGATGGGGCTGATTGGACCCCATGGTAGTAGGGGCCAAGTGGCAGCAGTTAACCGACAAAGGCAAGGTAGGTGTGGTTACCATAATGGACAGCAGAGTCGGAACACTAATCAGAATAGTCTGATTCGTGTGGAATTATGGCACTGGCTACTTGCTCATGGTGTTCCTCGTAGTGAAATACATGGCAAGCCTACTAAATATTTACTTGATCTGTATAGATAGAAGAATTCTAGGTCACGTGAACAGCAACCTAGATTGAATCAACAGAATACAGAGTCACGACGTCTCAATCAATTCCCAGACTTGAGTCAGTTTACAGACCCACAACCCCTTGAATGAAGGGGAGGCCAGGTCCCTTTGAGGAAGGACCCCATTACATTGCCAAAAATCTATAATGTCAATCTTTCTTCTAGCCTTTCCCAAAGGGATCTGAGGCCTTTTATGAGAGTGACTGTTCATTGGGATAAAGGAAATAATCAGACTTTTCGGGGATTACTGGACACTGGTTCTGAATTGACACTAATTCCAGGAGACCCAAAGCATCATTATGGTCCACTAGTCAGAGTGGGGGCATATGGAGGTCAAGTTATTGATGGAATCTTAGCTAAGGTGTGTCTCATAGTGGGTCCAGTGTGTCCCTGAACCCATCCTGTAGTGATTTCCCCAATGCCAGAATGCATAATTGGAATAGATACACTCAGCAATTGGCAGAACTCCCACATTGGCTTTCTGACATGTGGAGTAAGGGCTATTATGGTAGGAAAAGCCAAGTGGAAGCCATTAGAACTGCCTCTACCTACAAAAATACTAAACCAAAAGCAGTACTGCATCCCTGGAGGGGTTGCGGAGATTACTGCCACCATCAAGGACTTGAAAGATGCAGGGGTGGTGATTCCCACCACCTCCCCATTTAGTTCACCTATTTGGCCTGCGCAAAAAACAGATGGATCTTGGAGAATGACAGTAGATTATCATAAACTTAATCAGGTGGTGACTCCTATTGCAGCTGCTGTTCCTGATGTGGTTTCATTGCTTGAGCAAATTAGTACATCTCCATGGAAAATTACAGCAACCCAATTCTGATATGACTGCTAACAGCCCAGACC
>NW_006921680.1:1300750-1305079 GCF_000298275.1 Orycteropus afer afer | reverse complement strand
CAAATAGGACTTTATAATTGTCCTTATTTAGAGATTATATATGGTTAAGGAGATGTGTACAACTGCCAAGTTGACAAGGGGTGGACTGTGATAGTTGGCGCTGTGTGTCAACTTGGTTGGACCCCAGTTCTGTGTGGTTGTTCCCATGATGAGATCAGATGACTGTGTTCTGAGTGGCTAATCTGCCCAAGGAGAGTTTCCCTAGGGATGTGGCCTGCTTTCAGGATATCCAGGGACATCCTGGGAAGAGGGACATTCTTCTGTGGGTCGGGATTCTGTTGTGCTGCCTGCATCCATTCGTGAGTGAGCAGTCCACCATTCAGCCTGGGGATCTTGGATTCATCATTTGTTGGAGTCAACAGCTGGTGTACTGCCTGCCAGCCTTGAGCTTCTCGGCCCCCTGTGGGGAAAGGCTTCCAGCCTGACATTTGCTCTGGGGACTTTGGAATTGCCGGCTTCTATATGTTTGTGAGCCATTTTCCTAAGATAAATTTCTCTCTCTCTATATATAAGCTTTGCTGGTTTTTGTTTCTCTAGAGAACCCAGTCTAACACACTCCCCTTTATCAAATATGGTGTCATTCTCTAGGGTATGGCCCCTTCTGACAACATGACCAAAGTAGGTGAGACAAAGTCTGGGCATTCTCACTTCCAAGGAAATTCCAGCTGCACTTCTTCCAGGACAGATTTGTTAGTTCTTTTAGCAGTCCATGATACTTTCAGTATTCTTCACCAACATCACAACTCAAAAGCATTAACTCTTCTTTCATCTTCCTTATTCACTATCCAGCTCTCACATGCATATGAGGTTATTGAAAATACCATGGCTTGGGTTAGGTGCACCTTAGTATCTAAGGAGACATCTTTGCTTTTCATCATTTGAAAAAGGTTTTTTGCAGCAGATTTACCCAATGCAATATGTCATCTGATGTCTTGACTGCTGCTTCCATTGGTGTTGATTGTAGAACCAAGTTATGAAGCCTTTGGCAACTTTAATCTTTTCTCCATTTGTCACGATGCTGTTTATTGGTCCAGTTTTGAGGATTTTTGTTTTCTTTATGTTGAGATGTAATCCATACTGCAGACTTCAATCTTCAGCAGTAGGTGCTTCAAGTCATCCTCACTTTCAGCAAGCAAAGTTGTGGCATCTGTGTATTGCAATTTGTTAATGAGCCTTCCTCCATTCCTGAAACCACATTCTTCTTCATATAGTCCAACTTCTTGTATTATTTGCTGTAAGATTGAATACAAGGATACAACCCTGACACATTCCCTTCCTCATTTTAAACTATGCTGTATCCTCTTGTTCTGTTTGACTGACAGCCTCCTGGTCTATACACAGGTTCCTCATGAGTAGAGTTAAGTGTTCTGGAATTCCCATTCTTCTCAATGTGACCCATAATTTGTTATGACCTGTACAATTGAATGCTTTTGCATAGTCAATAAAACATAAGTAAACATCTTTCTGGTATTCTTTGCCTTCAGCCAAGATCCATCTGACATCAGCAATTATATCTCTTGTTCCACATCCTCTTCTGAATTCAGCTTGCATTTCTGGAAGTTCTCTGTCAATATACTGCTGCAACCATTTTTGGATTGTCTTCTGTAAGATTTTACTTGCATGTGATATTAATGATATTGTTTGATAATTTCTACATTCTGTGGAATTGATCACCTTTCTTTGGAAGGGGCACAAATATAGATCTCTTCCAGTCAGTTGGGCAGGTAGCTGTCTTCCAAATCTCTTGACAGTGTTTCACTGTTATATATAAGGTTTTCACTAGCCAATTCTTTTGAGAAGAGGATGGACTCTTCCTTTTTCCGAGTCTGTCTTATTCTGGAAGCTCTGCTGAAACCTATCTACCATGGGTAACTCTGCTGGCATTTGAAATATATCCTCCAGCCTCACAGCAACATACAAACCACAACAGTATGACAAACTGACAGACAACTTTGTCTCCCTTAACTGTTCTTTTGTTATGGGTCTATTCAAGTTTTCTATTTCAGTCTGTGTTAGTTTAGATAGTTCTTGTGTTTCCAGAAATTTGTCCATTTTTTCTAAGTTTTTGAATTTGTCAGAGTATAATTCTTCATGTTGTTGTTGTTATGTGCTGTAGAGTTGGCCCCGACTCATAGCGACCCCTCCTTGGGTTTCCAAGGCGGTATCACTGCAGAAGTGGATTGCCCAATCTTCCTTCTGAGGAGTGGCTGGTGGGTTTGAACCACCAGCCTTCTGGTTAGCAGTCAAGTGCTTTAGGCACTATGCTACCAGAGCATTCTGTTATCTTATTTCAGTTGGTTCTGTTGTGATGTAGTCTATTGCATTTACTGTTTGCATTATTTGCATCTTCTCTTTCTTTTCCTTAAATTTAAACTGTTAAGCTTGCCAATGTTTGCTTGATTTTGTTTATCTTTCAAAGAACTAGCTGCTGCTTTTTTTTTTTTTCTGCTTCATTAATTTCTGTTCTGCTCTTTGTTATTTCCTTTCTTATGGAGAATGTAGGATTCTTTTGTTGCTCTTCTAATTGTTAGAGTTTTTGGGTTAAGGTGTTGATTTTGATTCTTTCTGCTTTTTTATGTATGCATTTATTGACCTTTGAGTACTGCTTTCTCTATGCCTGAAAGGTTTTTGTATGTTGTGTTTTATTCTCATTTGTTTCTAGGAATTTTTTTCACACTTTATTTTTCCTGTTACCCCATAGTTCTTGAGCAGTGTATTATTCAGTTTCTGTGTATTTAATGTTTTTTTCTTGGTCTTCCTATTACTGATTTCTGATTTTATAGTATTGTGATCTGAGTAGATGCTTTGTAGTAATTTGATGTTTTTATATTTATTAAGGCTTGTTTTGTGGCCTAATATTCTCTTTTGGAGAATGATCCATGTGTACTGGAAAAGAATGTATTGTGTTTTCGCTCAGTGGAGTGTTCTGTATATATCTATGAGATTGAGTTGGTTAATTTTGTTGTTGAGGTTTTCTGTATCTGTTTTTTTTCCTTGTTTTTCTATCCTTCCTCGAAAGTGATGTGTTAAAGTCTCCAACTATGATTGTAGAGTTAACTATTTCTCTTTTCAATTCAGTTAATATTGGCTTTATATATTTTGGAATTATTTCATTGGATGCATAGATATTTTTTATGGTAATATCCTCTTGGTCAATTAACCCTTTTAATCTCATATAATGCTCTTTTCCCCCTTCTGCTGGTTTTCACTTTGAAAGCAATTCTATCAGAAATTAATATTGCCACTCCTATTCTTTTTTTTTTTTTTTGACAACTGCCATTAATTTGATATATTTTTTCCATCCCTTGATTTTTCATTTTATTTTATCTTTATGTCTAGGGTTGGTCTCTTGTAGGAAGCATATTGATGAGTCTTCTTTTCTTATTCAGTCTGACACTTCCTTTCCCTTCATTGGTGCATTTGGTCCATTCACATTCAGTGTAATTAATGATAAGTATGAATTTATTGTTGTTTTTCTTTTGTTTTTTGTTTTTTTTTCCAAATATTTTTTAGTGCTGAGTTCAGTTTGTTACCACGTTTTTCCCCCTTTTTCTTCATTGTTGTTGGTTTTGTTTACTAAGTCCTTGTGATTTTCTTCTGTCTTATTTTTGTTAATTTTCCTTCTTCTTAGTAAATTCTAATACCTTTAAGTTTGCAACAATCTGTTCTATATAAACATGGTCCTGACTTCCTCTCCATTTGGCCGTTCTGCAATTTTACCATTTATTCTGTCTATTTAGCTTATTGTTGGTGTTGTTTACAAATAGATTCCTCTATTTTTCCATTTACATTTTTATAAGTTAATTTTAATTTTGAGATTTATTTTTCTATTTTGGTTTCTAGGTGGTGGTGTCATGTGTCTTGATCTTAATTTGTTCTCTGCTGTTTTTAGTTTTATGTTGGGAGGACTCCCTTTAGTATTTCTTATAGGATTGATCTGGTTTTTACCAATTTCCTTAAATTCTGTTTGTCTGGGAATGTCTTAATTTACCCCTATTTTGTGGGATAGTTTGGCTGGATATATAATTCTTGGCTGGCAATTCTTTTCCTTCTAGGTTATGTATATGTCATCCACTGCCTTCTTGTCTAAATGGCGTTTGCTGAGAAATCAGAGCTTAATATTATTGGATGCACTTTGTAAGTAGCATATACTTTCCCCAAGTTGCTCTCAAGTTTCTTTCTTTGTCTTTGATTTTGGAAAGTTGATTATGATGTGACTTGGTGACTTTCTCTTAGGGTCTATCCTGTATGGTGTTCATTGAGCTTCTTGGATGGATAGCTTTTCATATTTTATGATATTGAGGAAGTTTTCTGCTAGCAAGCCTTTGA
>NW_006921680.1:1262669-1300116 GCF_000298275.1 Orycteropus afer afer | reverse complement strand
GTTAGATACTTGCTTCTGCTATCTCATCCTGTTTTTGTTTGTTTGTTAGTTTGTTTGAAGTTGTCTGTTGTCTCTGAGACATTTTGAAGTTGTTGTGTTTATTAGTTGGTTATGTGCTGATTTATGTCACCCTGGTTTTGTGTTTTACTTTGTTTCTACATATATGGGAGTGTAAGGCAGGTGTGCTTCTTTGGTTACTAGCTTGACCATACTGGGTCACTCCCCAGCTTTCTCCAGGTTGGTGGAATAACTGGTGGGAATGTAGGTGCAGGTGTGTTTTGTGAAGAGGAACTGCAGTTGGGATGAACAGGTGTTGTAAACTATCTTTGATTGATCCCATGGTGCAGGAGTTGTTAGTGTTACTCTGTTGAGTGAGGTGATCAGTGTAGTAGATGTGGCGGACTAGTGTGGAGAATTAATTTCTTCCTACCATTGGATGAAGCAGGAAAAGAGAGAAAAAAGAAAACTAAAGAGAAGAATAGGTTTAAAAGATAGAAGAATGAAAATAAAAGAATAAAAATAAAAGATAGAAAATTGGAAAAAGGAAAAAAAAAGTAAAAAGAAAAACAAGTGGGGGGATGGGCAGGATGAAAGATTGGTGAAGATGACAGAAGAAGAGGCGCAGGGGAAATAAACAGATAAAAAAGAAGAAAAATTGGGGAAAGGGAAAGTAGAAAAACAAAATTTTATTCCCTCCTCACTCCATGGCTGCTTAAACTATGGGAAGTCTGACCCACTTCCCTGTATGATCCTCTTCCATATGGCTGTAGCTCACCTTGAAATGCTCCTGATGTGTCTACCCTGTGTCTTTAACACTGTGTGGATTCCATGAAGAAGTTTTTTTTTTTTTTTTTCCCTCCCCACTATCCTTTGTTTTTATGTTAGCAGGTCCCCCTTCTCTGTTCACTTCTCTCTCCTTTTATCTGTGATGGGATTAAGGATTTTGCATTTCATGCTAGTCCTTTTACAAGTGATTGGCTTGACACATCAGATAAAATCATGGGGATCCTTACGTAACTGCCACATTATATCATTACATAATTGCCAAACCACTAAGAATCATGGGCTAGCCAAGTTGACACATTCTTGCAGGACACAATTCAATCCATGACAGGGGATAATAATTTGATTAACCTACTCAAATGACTTTTTTGTTAAAGAGCTGTTACAAATGTGTAAGCATCCTAATTCTAGAATTACTGGTTTCCAAATTAGAGTACAAGGCTCTTTTTTCTTACTTGCTGGACTAAGGAAAGTTAGACTATTATTTATTTGCTACAAAGAGACTCATTCAAAATCTGGGACCTTGGGACATGAGATCAAAAACTCATGGGGACAATCATTGTCAGGGAGGTTCCAAGCAGCATTAGAGCAGTTCTCAGTTTTGGTAAAGATTAAGTTAAAATAGGGAAGTTGGAGTTGAGCCAGCAATCTAGGGGAATGCTATAATCTAACACATATAGTTCACTTAAAGGTGATGTTAAAGTTAACAATTGCAGGGGTCACAGAGCTATATTTCATCACAGGAACAGCTAGGTTATCTGAGTTTTCATGCACCATTTGTGAAGAAGGATGGCAAATCCAACAGTCAGTTTAATTAGGAGAACTATCTACTAATTGGGCTAATTTATTGAAAGAATTTTCTTTCCATTCTTTGGCAGAAGCAAAGATGGTAAAAAATGTTAAGTGCATGAAAAAATTTCATATTGATTAATTTTCCCGTTAATATATCCAAATTGGTAGCATCAGACTATTTCAAAGGCCTGATACTAATTATTATACTTCAACTGGCACTACTAAAAATACACCACTACTGGATTACTTGCATGGGAAGAGTAAAATGTTAAAGCAGGTGATTATACTACAATAATAAAGTGATTGGTGAAAGAACGGAAAAATCTATAAAGCAAAGCTCAAAGGTTTTAAGAACTTGCATGGGGTTTTGTTCTGTGACCTTGGGAAGAGCTGTCTAATTCTGAAGTCTTCTGCTTCTGGCTGTCTTGGCATTCAATTTAAGGGTAATCCATCAGTCCCTAGTGGATTCACAAGTCACGGCAAGTTCTTTGTCCTTCTTAGCTGTGAGAGATGTGCCTAAGAGTTCATTCCTTCTAGCTTGGTGGCACAAGGGTGGATGAAGAGCATTACGTAGGATCCTTTCCAGCGAGATCCCAAGGATTACTTCAGTTGATGCCTTTTCCAATAGACAAAACACTTGGAAAAATTTGAGTAAGAACTGAGATTTGGGTTTTTCATTATTAAAACCTTCCTGAATTTGGGAAAATAAATTTTTGAATAATGTGTCAAAGATTGGCAATATTTAAGTATATCTTGTTGGGGTCTTTGTAAGCCTTATATCACAAGGATATGGGTTACTATCTCCTAAGGAGTTTATTTGTGCTTTCCCAATGAGTAGATCTCAAATTTAGGAGGACAAAGAGAAACATTTTAGCTCAGGGCAGGGTCAGTGACTCACAAAGTTTGGCTACTTGGGTTTTAATCGCACCATAGTTTTTTCCACCAATCCAGAAGATTGTGAATGGTATAGAGAGTGCAGTCTTTGATAAAGTGGAAAAAATTTACATATCTCTTGAATTGTTTTTCCAATAAAAGGAATACCCTGGTCACTGCAGAGAGTATTTGGAACTCTCCAAGTAGGGATGATATTCTCTAATAATTTTTTGGCTACCAAAGTGGCAGTAGCATTTTGTCTTGAAAAGGCTTCCACCCAGTATGAGAATAATCACACCATTACTAAACCACGTGTGTATACATTTGATGGTGGGAGCTGACTAAAGTCTAACTGCCATTTAAGCATAGGCCAAGAGGGGAAGGGATATTTTCCTTAAGGAACTTGAAGGTGCTTCCCAGGGTTATGACAGGGACAAAGCCAGAAATGGATGATGATATGTTCAGCAGCTTCAAAAAATTTATTCAAGGTTTTAATTATTTGATCTCGTCCCATACTGGAATTCATATGCAAAGCCATGACCATAGTGTTTTGTAAAGATCCGGGAAGGGCAGGTTTGTTAGATTCCATCCATAGCCCAGTGGTGGTGTTAAAATAGCAACCTGATTGTTTCCAATCTTTAATTTCTGCAATGGGAGCAATCTTTTGTCCTTTAAGGAGATTTTCTGAAGTTACATAGGAAAGGCTCATATCTTCCACGATCATGTCATGGATGTCCTTATCTCTCTCCTTTTCATCATGATCCGAGTTATCATGATCATACATGAGAATTGCTTTAGGTATAATGAGTGTAAGAAGGATTTGGGAGAAAGCCTGTTTAGCTGCTTTATCTGCTAAACAGATTAAAGTTCCCTTTAATCTCTTTTGTTTGAGGCATTCTTTTAGGCTAGGGGGTTTGTATTTTGATGACAGCAATCTTGGAGGAGAGCAAAAGACCTTCAAAGAGGTGTGCCACTAAGAGACCATTTTCAATTTGGGTCCCAAAGGATGTTAGGAACCTTCTCTGTTTCCATAACAAGACAAACCCTAATTATCCCAAAACCATACCTCAAGTTAGTGTGAATATTCACTGACTGTCCAGAAGCAAATTTGCAAGCCCTCATGAGTGCAATCAGTTCAGCCTGTTGAGCTGAGATGACTTCAGGAAGGGAACTGCTTTCAAGAATTTTGGCAGAGGTGATCACAACATAACTTCCCTGGTAATGAGATCTGTTGGTATCAGGTCTTAAATATGACCCATCCACAAACAAAATTAAGTCAGGATTAGAAAAGAAGTGTTTCTTTCAAATCAGAAATTGTTCAGTTAAGTCTAAGCAATTTTTTTTTTTTGTGTGTGTGTGTGTGTGAATGCAGTTGGCAGGAGTGGGTAAAAGGGTGGCTGGACTTAAGAAGACTACTCTATGTAGCCAAATGTTAGAGGCAGCCAGGAGGAGGACCTCATTAGAAGCTATCCTGTTAGCTGACAAATGTGTTTAAGTGGAGTTTAAAGTGGTGGGCATTGATGTAGAACATAAGCATCCAGGAAATTCCCTAAAACTGTATCTTCAATTGTTTCCACTACTCTGGCTGTGGCAGCAACTACTGTGAGGCAAGGATGGTAATCTCTGGTGACTAAATCTAATAGCCCACTGGGATTTATTCTCCTTCATATTTAAGAGTGAGGACCCCTAAGGAATTCAGAGGCACCTCATGAATGGACAGTGAAAATGGTAATTAGAGAATTCTAAAGTTGGGGTGAAATGATAACATAAAAGAGTTGAGGAGAAGATTACAGAGAGCAGCTTGAGAAAGCAAAGTAAAATATTAAAATGAAATGTGCAAAGATATGGAGTTTGAAAACCAAAAGGGAAGAACATGCCTGGCATTTCTCAAACTGAAAGAAGTATAGAAACAATTCAAGTCTTAAGTTGAAATATTGAAGGATTCTGTGGGCAAGACATTGAATGATGAAGGAAGTATCAAGGGAAGATGGAAGGAATGCACAGAATCACTATACTAAAAAGAATTTGTTAATGTTCAGCCATTTCAGGAGGTAGCATATGATCAAGAATTGATGGTATTGAAGGAAGAAGTCCAACCTCCACTTAAGGCATTAGCAAGAAACAAGACTCCAGGAATTGACAGAATGCCAACTGAGATGTTTCAGCAAATGGATTCAATGTTGGATTGAAACTCATTCATCTATGACAAGAAATTTGGAAGACAGCTAGCTACCTGGCCAATCAACTGAAAAGGATCCATTATTTGTGTCCATTTCAAAGAAAGATGATACAATAGAATCCAGAAATTATAGAACAATATCATTAATATTAGAGGTGCAGGCTGGATTCAGAAGGGGACATGGAACAAGGGATATCATAGCTGTTGTCAGATGGATCTTGGCTCAAGGCAAAGAATACCAGAAAGATGTTTACTTGTGTTTTATTGGCTATGCAAAGGCATTTGTGGATCATGACAAATTATGGACAACGTTGAGAAGAATGGGAATTCCCGAACACTCGATTGTACTCATGAGGAACCTGTACCTTGACCAGGAGGCTGTTGTTCGAATGGAACAAGGGGACACTACGTGGTTTAAAATCAAGAAGGTAGTGCGTCAGGGTTGTATCCTTTCCCCATACTTATTCAATCTATATGCTGAGCAAATAATCCAAGAAGCTGGACTCTATGAAGAAAAACATGGCATCAGGATTGGAGGAGAATCATTAACAACCTGAGATGCACAGATGATACAACTTTGCTTGCTGAAAGTGAGGATGACTTGAGGTACTTACTGATGAAGGTTGAAGAATACAGTCTGCAGTATGGATTATGTCTCAATATAAAGAAAACAAAAATCTTCACAACTGGACCAATGAACAGCATCACAAAAAATGGAGAGAAGATTGAAATTGTCAAAGAATTCACATTGCTTGGTTCTACAATTGATGCCAATGGAAGCAGCAGTCAGGACATTAGATGACATGTGGCATTGGGAAGGTCAACTGCGAAGGAACTGTTTCAAGTGCTGAGGAGCAAGGATGTCTCTTTGAGGACTAAGGAGCGCCTGACACAAGACATGATATTTCTAATAGCCTTGTATGCATGTGAGAGCTGGACAATGAATAAGGAAGACCAAAGAAGAGTTGATGCTTTTGAGTTGTGGTGCTGGTTAAGAATGCTGAAAATACCATGGACTGCTAAAAGAACTAACAGATCTATCCTGGAGGAAGTACACCTGAAATGCTCCTTGGAAGCGAGAATGGCCAGACTTTGTCCCACCTATTTTGGTCATGTTGTCAGAAGGGACCATTCCCTGGAGAAAGATGTCATGCTTGGTAGGGTGGAGGGTCGACGAAAGAGGGGAGGCCTTCAACGAGATGGATTGACAAGGTGGCTGCGATGATGGGCTCAAGTATAGCAGGGATCATGGAGCTGACGTGGTATCGGGCAGTGTTTCATTCTGCTGTGCTTGGGGTTGCTATGAGTCGGAAATGACCCAACAGCACCTAACAACAACTAACAACATCATTAATATTGCACACTTAATGTTTTGCTGGAGATAATTTAAAAATGGCTGCAGCAATGCCCAGACAGGGAACTACCAGAAATTCAAGCCAGATTCAGAAGAGGACATGGAATGGGGGATGTTAGATGGATCTTGGCTGAAAGCAAAGATTCCAAGAAAGATACTTACCTGTGTTTTATTGATTATACAAAGGCTTTTTATTATCTTAGGCATTAAAAAAATTATAGATAACATTATAAAGATTAGGAATAACAATGCTTACTTGTGTTCATGTGGAACCTATACACAGACCAAGAAACAGTTATTTGAACAGACTTTTTTTTTTTTTTAAATATGCCATTGTGTTGGTTATGACTCATAGTGACCCTATATACAACAGAACTAAACATTGCCTGGACCTGTGCCATCTTCACATTCTTTGATATGCCCATCATTGCATCCATTGTGTCAGTCTGTTTCATTGAGCATCTTTCCCTTTTTTGCTGACTCTCTGCTTTACCAAGCATGATATCCTTCTCCAGGGATCGGTCCCTTCTGACAACATGACCAAAGGATGAGATATGAGGTCTAGCTGTTCTTGCTTCTAAGGCAGATTACAGTTGGGCAGATTACTTCCTCCAAGACAGAGTTCTTAATTCTTCTAGCAGTCTGTGGCACATTCAATATTCTTCACCAACACCACAATTCAAATTCATCAATTCTTCTGTGATCTTCCTTATTCATTGTCTAGCTCTCACATGCATATGAGGCTACTGAAAATACTATGGTTTAGTATTTTCAATAGACTAGGAGCTCTGGTAGCATAGTGGCTAAGGCACTTGACTGCTAACCAGAAGGCTGGCGGTTCAAACCCACCAGCCACTCCTCGGAAGGAAGGTTGGGCAATCCTACTTCTGTAGTGATACTGCCTCGGAAACCCAAGGAGGGGTCGCTATGAGTTGGGGCCGACTTGACGGCAAACAACAACAGCAACAAGACACCTTAGTCTTCAAGTGACATCTTCTCTATTTAACACTTTAAAGAGGTTCCTTTGCCCAGAGCAAAATAATGTCTGATTTCTTGACTGCTGCATCCATGGGCATTGATTATGGATCCAAGTAAAATGAAATCTTTGATAACTTCAATCTTTTCTTCATTTATCATGATGCTGTTTCTTGGTCCAGTTGTGAGGATTTTTGTTTTATTTATATTGAGGTATAATCCATACTGAAGGCTGGAGTCTTTGATCTTCATCAGTAAGTGCTTCAAGTCCTCTTCATTTCAACAAGCAAGGTTATGTCATCTGCATATCGCAGATCATTAATGAACCTTCCATCAATCCTGATGTCATGTTCGTCATATAGTCCAGCTTCTAGGATTATTTGCTCAGCATACAGATTGAATAAGTATCATGAATGGATACAATCTTGACATACACCTCTCCTGATTTTAAGTCATGCAGTATTCTCTTGTTCTGTTCAAACAACTGTGCCTTGGTGTATGTACAGGTTCCTCATGAGCACAATTAGGTGTTCTGGAATTATTCTTTGCAATGTTATACATAATTTGTTATGACTCCCACTGTTGAATTCCTTTGCATAGTCAATAAAACACAGGTAAGCAACCTGCTAGTCTTCTTTGCTTTCAGTCAAGATCCATATGACATCAGCAATGATATCCCTTGTTCCATGCTCTCCTCTGAATCTGGCTTGACTTTCTGGCAGTTCCCAACCAATGTACTGCTACAACTGTTTTTGAATTGTCTTCAGCAAAATTTTACTTGTGTGTGATATTATATTGTTGTTGTTGTTGTTGTTATGTGCCGTCGAGTCGGACCCAACTCATAGCGACCCCTCCTTGGGTTTCCCAGGCAGTACCACTACGGAAGTAGATTGCCCCATCTTTCTTCCGGGGAGTGGCTGGTGGGTTTGAACCGCCGGCCTTCTGGTTAGCAGTCAAGTGCCTTAGCCACTATGCTACCAGAGCTCCCGTGATATTATATAATGTGATGATTTCTGTATTCTTTTGTATTACTTTTCTTTGAAATGGGCACAAATATAGATTTCTTCCAGTTCATTGGGCAGGTAGCTGTCTTATAAATTTCTTGGCATAAACAAGTGAATGCCTTCAGCATTACATCCATTTCTTGAAGAATCCAATGTATATTCCTCAATTCCTGGAACTTTGTTTTTGCCAATTCCTTCAGTGCAACTTAGACTTCTTCCTTCAGTATCATTGGTTGTTGATCATGTGCTACTTCCTGAAATGGTTGAACAATGACCATTTTTTTTTTTTGTACAGTGATTCTGTTTATTCCTTTCATCTCCTTTTGATGACTTTTACACTGTTCAATATTTTGCCCATAAAATCCTTCAATATTGCAACTCAAGGCATATTTTTTTCTTCAGTTCTTTCAGCTTGAGAATTGCTGAATGTGTTCTTCCCCTTTGATTGTCCAACACCAGAGCTTTGCATATTTCATTATAATACTTTGTTCTCTTGAGATGCACTTTGAAATATTATGTTCAGCCCTTTTACTTCATCATTTCTTCCTTTCACTTTAGCTACTCTCCTTTTAAGATGAAGTTTCAGGGCCTTTTCTGACATCTATTTTATTTTTCTCTTCCTTTCCTGGCTTTTTAATGACCTTTTGCTTTCTTCGTGTATGATGTCCTTGATGACATCCCACAACTCATGGGGTCTTTGGTTACTGGTGTTCTGTGCATCAAATCTATGATTCAGATTTATTGGAACAGACTGCATAGTTTAAAGTCAGTATGGTGTGCACAGAAAGTTTTATCCTTTCACCATACTTCTTCAATCTGTATGCTGAGCAAATAATTTAAGAAGCTGGGCTACATAAAGAAGAATATGGCATCAGGATTGGAGGGAGAGTCATTAACAAACTGTATTATGCAGATGACACAACCTTGCTTGATGAAAGTGAAGAGGACTTGAAACCCATGCTGATGAAGCTCAAAGACTACAGCCCACAGTATGTTCTACATCTCAACTTAAAGAAAACAGCAATCCCCATGACTGGACCAACAAGCAACATCGTAACAAATGGAGAAAAGATTGAAGTTGTCAGGGTTTTCATTTTATTTGAGTTCATGATCAATACCCATTTGCAGCAAGAAAGTCAAGAAATGAAATGTATTGCATTGGACAAATCAGTTGCAAAATACCTCTTTAAAGTGTTAAAGATAACTAAGGTTTCAAAAGACTTCTAAGTCACTTTGAAGAGCAACATGTACTTGACTCAAGCCTTAGTATTTTCAATCACCTCATTTACATGTGAAAGTTGGACAATGAAATAGGAAGCCTGAAAGCATAGATGCATTGAATTATGATGTTGATGAAGAATATTGAAAGTATCATTGATTGTCAGAAGAATGAACAAATCTGATTTGGAGGAATTACAGGAAGAATGCTCCTTGTAAGCAAGGATGGTGAGATTCCCTCTCACATACTTTGGACATATTTTTAGGAGGGACCAGTCCCTGGAGAAGGACATCATGCTTTGTAAAGTAGGGGATCAGTGAAAAAAGACTTTCAAGATGGATTGACACAGTGGATGCAACAATGGGATCAAACATTGCAACAATTGTTAGGATGACATAAGACTAGGTAGTGTTTTGGTTTTTTGTGCATAGGATGGCTGTGAGTTGGAGCTGAATCTACAGCATGTAAGAACAACAATGCCAAAGCTAGGATATTAGTTAATTATCTTTTGATGTTAATAAGGACTAAGAAAAATAAGTTGGGGACTCTGAAGTCTTAGGCACTACAGTCCAAGTACATTGCCAGGTTTCCCTGCCTCCCAGTTCCCCAACCTCCAAGTAAAAATAAATTTTGGTTATTGGAATGTATGGAAATATGAAAAATGCATTGCAAAGATCAACCACTGTAAAGTGAGAGGCATCATGGGATATATTTAAAGGAATAAATAGGGATTAGGGATCACAGGAAATCCAGGAAGTGCAATGCAATTAATAGCACATAGTACCTGTACAATCCTCCAACTTGTGATTGTTTGGCTTTTTAACAGCGAAAATAGAAATGTTACATGGGCTATTGCAGGGAATAATTAAGCATTTAGCAAGAAAATCCTGAATTATTAGAGTAAGTCTTTCTTTAGCTTCTTGTTTTAAAGAGTACTGGGGAATTTCAAAGGAGCTCTAGTGGTGTAGTGGTTAAGGCATTTGGCTGCTAACCAAAAGATCAGTGGTTTGAACCCAGCAGCCAATCCATGGAAGAAACATAAGGCAGTCTGCTTCTGTAAAGATTTGCAGCCTTGGAAACCCAATGGGGGGGGGTCACTACGAATAAGAATTGACTTGATGGCTGTGAGATTTTTTGGTTCGGGGGATTTTAGGTAAACTTTGAAGGTATCCAGTTGAATTTCAGTGAAGTCTGCTGATAGCACCCTGCCAACATCTTATTCTGGAACTGTAGAGAGATAGCCTATTGGAATGACTGGAGTAGAGGAGCTTCCTTCCTATGGGGCAAAGTATATGCTTGTAAGTAACAAAATACCTCCTTCACTGAAGTTCTCTCAATTTTGTGGTGACTGTCACTGTCAGGAAGTTATAATAATATTTTTCCTTTTCTATTGAATTGTATATGACAATTACATTTAGCTATTAAGTCTCTTCCTATTAAATTAATTGGGACAGCATGACTAAGCAGAAATAGATGCAGATCCTCCACAGGCCTGAAAGGTATGGGAATGGATTTAGAGTAGATTAGAGTTTTTTCTTCATTAGTGGTCTCCCACAATTTGACTGCTAACCAGAAGTCTGGTGGTTCAAACTCACCAGCCATTACTCGGAAGGAAGATTGGGCAATCTATTTCCATAGTGATACTGCCTTGGAAACCCAAGGAGGGGTCGCTATGAGTCAGATCCTACTTGATGACAGTGAGAGATCTACTCCAATAGTTTTCAAGCATTGGTTTCTTTTCCCCTTCCTTTGACCTCCTCTAAAGGTCTCTGGTGGTGTAGTGTCTAAGGTACTTGACTGCTAACCAGAAGGGTAGCGGTTCAAACCCACCAGCCACTCCTTGAAAGGAAGATGGGGCAATCTACTTCCGTAGTGATACTGCCTTGGAAACCCAAGGAGAGGTCGTTATGAGTTGGGTCCGACTTGACAGCACATAACAACAACAGCAACAAAGGTGGTACAAAGATTTTTGCTCAACCTAAAGGTTGGTGCATTAAGTCTTCCCAGTGGCATCTCAGAAAAAAAGGCTTGGCAATCTGATTCTGTAAAGATTACAGCCAAGAAAACTCTATGGAGCAGTTCTACTCTAACACATGGGGTCACTATGAGTTGGACTTGAGTTAATATAAATGTTGAGTTAATTCAACAGGAAGATAAGGGCTGATTTGGTGGAAGCATGATGAGTCAGTGTCTGAACTCTTCATGATTGTGGTTTCTGGGAGAATAATTTGAAGGAATTTGGTTAATTATATGAAAAACCAAGACCCAGACATTTAAATGACTTGCTTTTGTTTCTAATTTTGACTCCTGAGACAATGCAGGTATGTTGAATTCTTATGGTAACGGGAAAATTTTTTACATGTATTTCTAATTACATTGCACTTTTAAATTCTCTTGTATTTTCTACTTCCTTTAAAAATCTTTAAATATTAAGTTTGAACATGAATATAATAGCAAAATTACATAGATAAGTTTTGATACCTACTTTTCTTCAACTTTGATACCGACTTTAATTTAATTTATTATCATTACACACATGGTTCTATGGTTCTATTGCTATGGTAATGAGAAAAAGTCTGGTAGGTTTAAATATATTCATTTTAAGAAAGACTAATAAATTTTTATCTGCTAAGGCAAAACTTTATTCCACAATAGTGTTGCAAATACATTATTTGAAACTTTATAATGTAACAAAAAATTAAAGAGTTTGCTAAACTCTTGGAAAAAAAATCTTATTTATTTTTTTTAAATTAGTACATCCTTCCCTGGAGCTATTTTCTATTTCTTTCCTATGCTCTAAAGAAAACATATACCTGAAATTAGAAAGATGTTGTGTATACAGCAACATTACACTGTTGTAAAATAGCTACCTGCTCTAGAAAGCTCTTATTCCTCTAGAGGGCAACGCTTCACTTTTCTATCACTAATCCAAAGAGAAATTTAGGAGCAGCTTTCTTTCTCAAGAGGCTAAAGTTAGTTTCTTATACTCTCTTTTTAAAAAAGATATTGTCTAGCTGAGATATTTAACGGCACATGCTTTTTACCAGAAGATATCCAAGATAATTACAACTTCCATAAACTAATATTTGATTTGGATTTTTAGGGAAGATTTCTTTGGCTTGCTTTCTGTATTTTCTAAGATAGCATAGAAAGAGCTCGACCCATGCTCTATATTTAATCATAATTGAGTTCTCTATTCTGTAAGATAAACTTTCTTTTCCCCTTCAAAAACATTTTCACTTAAGTTTCCAGATTTGTCACTTGACTTGCTAAAAAACAATTTAAAAAATGCCCCAAAAGTCCCAAAATAAGACCCCCAAAATTTGCCTTTGTTCTTTATTTTACCTTTCCATTTGTGTTTTTCATGATATTTAAAAATTTTTGAATAATTCTCTTGCACCACAGCTTTATTTTATGTAGCTATTGCCACAAAAACAAATGGATTTGTTAAGGAGACAAAGGTCTCTATCTCTTTCAGCCCACTCTTATCCTATGTTCCTTATGAACTGAAACAAAGTTATCAGTGGGGTGGGCAGAATTCTAAGATGGTTTCCAAGATTTCTGGCCCCAGCTATTCAGTTGAACACTAATTTACATAATGCTTTGAAGGGATTTAAGGAGCTCTGATGGGGCAATGGGAGCGCTGGTGGTGTACATCCTAAGGCACTTGACTGCTAACCAGAAGGCTGAAGGATCAAACCCATCAGACACTCCTCAGAAGGAAGATTGGGCAATCTACTTCCGTAGAGATACTGCCTCAGAAACCCAAGGGAGGTTGTTATGAGTTGAATGGATTTGATAGCAATGAGTTTTTTTTTTTTTTTTTTTTTTTTGTGGAGCAATGGTCAAAGCATTCACCTCCTAACCAAAAGTCTGGCTGTTTGAACTCACTAGCTAGTCCAGGGGAGAAAGAGGAGACAGTCTGCTTCCATAAAGATTTTCAAAACCCTATAAGGCAGTTCTACTCTGTCCTATAGGTTCACTATGATTCACAATCGACCCATGGCAGTGAGTTTTTGGTTTTGAAAGGATTTATAGATTAATTAATAAGATCTCAAGTTCAGTGTGAAATAGGGAGGTTGTCCAGATTGCAGATCTGTTCTAACGACATAAGCCCTTTAAATCTGTGCTTTTGGAGATCAGAGTCAGAAATCAGAGAGACTCAAAATGTGTGAGAGATTCAGTGTGAGGAAGGTTTGCCATTGGTGGCTTTGAGATGGAGGAGGCCAAAGAGGCAAGGACCTGAGAGTGGCTACTAGTGTTGAGAGTGATCCCCAGTTGATAGCTAGCAAGGAAATGAGGACCTCAGTCTTGCAGTCACAGATTGAATTTTGCCACAACAGCATGGACTTGGAAGTGGACCCTGAGCTCCAGATGAGAACACAAGTAGGCGAACACCTTGAGTTTAGCTTCATGAGACCTGAGCAGAGGACCCAGTTAAGCCATGCTGTATTCAACTATAGAACTGTGAGATAATAAATAGGTCTTATTAAGCCTCTTAAAAGTTTTAAGTTGTAAGTTTTACTTGGATCCACAATCAACACATGGAAGCTGTAGTCAAGAAATCAAATGTTGTATTGCATTGGGTAACTTTGCTGCAAGAGATCTTTTTAAAGTCCTAAAAAGCAAAGATGTTGCCTTGAGGACTAAGGTTTGCCTTACCCAAGCCATGGTATTTTCAATCACCTCATACGCATGTGCAAGCTGGGCAATGAATAAGGAATGATGGTGTTGGTGAAGAAAATTAAATACATCATGGACTGCCAGAAGAATGAACAAATCTCTCTTGGAAGAAGTACAGCCAGAATACTCCTTAGAAGTGAGGATGACAAGACTTCATTTCATGTACTTTGTACATATTATCAGGAGGGACCGGTCCGTCCAGTAGAGGATCAGTGAAAAAGAGAAAGACTCTCAATGAGCTGGATTGACATAGTGGCTGCAACAGTGATCTCAAACATAAAAATGATTGTGAAGATTGTGCCGGACCTGGTAGTGTTTCATTCTTGTTGTACATAGGGCTGCTGGCTACTATGAGTCACAATTGACTTGATGCTTAACAACAACATTTTTAGTCTTTAAATTTGTGTTATTGGTATGCAATAATAGAAAACTAACATTTCAAGGTAAATAAATTCCTTCAACATTATGTTTAAAGAGTTGGCTTGAAAAGTGGAAGCTGTCAAATGATCTGGTACTCAAACAATAATATTCAGTATTTGGAAATGTGCCACCTGTTATAGTAGTGATTTGGTGGTTAATATCCATCCTCCCTTTTTCCTGGCAATATTCTGTACTGGGTTGACCTCATGCCTAGCTCCAGTGGTGAAAATCAGTTAACTGAAGCCGTATAGAATATACCACCCTGAGATAGGTCATGTGACCTTAGCTAGACTGTGATTTACATGAAATTTACCCCAAAAGTTTACTTTGTCCTTGATTTCTGAGAAAGAACCTCTAAAACCATGGAATTTCCCTGGTGATGAAAGTGGCTCTGATGAGGTCTACAGACCACACCTGTGATATGCTAATGGGATGACTCAGAGAGGCTGGCAGGCCAAAGAAATCACCTCAAGATAGCAGCTAATGTCAGGGAGGGTGGACTGGTTCAACCAGTCATGACTACTGTAGAGGCCCCAATAAAGATCTGGACTCACAAAGTCCCTGGGCATCGTGGCTGTTAAAAGGCACATGGAAATTCTGTATTAGGAACCCTCCTAGACTTACCCTGTGGGTCTCTACATTTGTGTCTTTTTGCTATAATTAAACTGTATTCATAAAGACAGAATTTTCTGTGAGTTCCATGATTTGGTCTAGTGAATTATTGAAACAGGGAGTAGTGGGATGCAGCAGGTCAAAGTGAATGGGGCTACTACTGACCCTTGATCTTGTATTTGATGTCCTGAGGAGGTAGAAGGAACCCCTGAATTTGTAGCCAGAAGATCAGAAGTAAGGGTCTCCCAAGCTTGCAGCTGGTGTATGAGGTCTTGGGCACACTTGGCAATCTGGAGGACTGTGTCCTTTAAATTGTGAATTCTGACTTAGCTCTGGGTGATTAGAGTCAGAAGAAGTGCTGTATGGACTGCTGGTGTCAAAACAGAAAGGGAACTAGAGGGGAACAGAATTGACAGTAAGTTGATTTTTTCTAAGAATGCTCCAAACAAAATGAACAGCAGGAATATTTAGGGAGAAGTTTGGGATATAGACTCTTGTTTCTCCTCTTGCCTTGTTGATATGAGTATTGAAGTGTACAGGTGCTAAAGGGGAGAGCCATGTGGAGCCTAAAAATTATGCATACCAGAAGCAAAGCTAAGAAGAGCATACTGGTTATTTTTGAGTCTTGGATCAAGTTGTGCATGAATTTAAAGCTTGTCTGTTGAGTTATATAGGCCAATAAACAGTTCCCTTCTTTTTTTTTTCCTTTGCTTATATCTATTTGCAGAGCTCTGGTAGCATAGTGGCTAAGGCACTTGACTGCTAACCAGAAGGCTGGTGGTTCAAACCCACCAGCCACTCCTCGGGAGGAAAGTTGGGCAATCTACTTCCGTAGTGATACTGCCTCGGAAACCCAAGGAGGGGTCACTCTGAATCGGGTACGACTCGATGGCACATAACGACAACAACATATCTATTTGCACTGAGTTTCTTGTTTCTTGCAACTGACAGAATCTAAACTGATAAACTTCATTTTCTCTTTGATTTTCGTGATACAATATCCTTCTTCATCTTTCCAAAATAGAATATAATGCAGAGCTGAAAACTCACTACCTGGGCATATTTCCTATGTCTTTATCTCATCTTTAAAGCCTGCAGATAAAAATTGGTGGAAAATTATAATAAAATATCATAATACTTATTATTTTTACATTATATACATTATATTTGAAGAGCATTAATCTTTGTTGTTGTTATGTGCCTTCGAGTCATTATTGCTTTATCTGAAGTTTTTCTTTTCAGAAATTCTGTTTCTTTTAACTTATTATGGTGATTTGGGTGAAGGTTTACAGAGCAAATTGGTTTTCCATTCATACACAGTTTGTTTTGTGACATTGATTGCAATCCCTATATTTGTTTGATTTGTACCCTACCTACTTTCTCTTGTGTTCACCATTTCCATCCTTCCTTCCTATCCTTTCCTGCCTCCTGAGCTTTGTCCCTGGACAAATCCTTCCCTATTGATCTCCTATGGTTGTTTTCTCTAAGAAGTGTGTATCTCCCTGGTGTTATTTTCATCTTATAAGCCTGTCTATTGTTTGACTGAAAGTTGGGCCATGGGGGTGAGTTCAGTTCTAGACTTGAAGGGTCTGAGGGCCAAAGTCTTGGGGGTTCCATCAGTCTCTATCAGACCAGTAAGCTCGATCTTTTTTCTTTTCTTTTCTTTTTTTTTTTTTTATTATTTTGACTTTTGTTCCACGTTTTTCTCCCACTCTATCCAAGACCTCCTATAGTTGACTTTCTCATAGTGGTCAGCAGTAGTAGCCAGGGACCATCTAATTCTTCTGATCTCAAGGTTGTGGAGGCTGGAGTTTTCATGATCCATTAGTCCTTTGGACTAATTGTTTCCATGGATCTTAGATTTTCTTCACTCTTCTTTGCTCTGGAGTTTTTCAGAAATTCTGTCAGTAAAGTTGAACACATTTTGTTTAAAGGCTTTGTTCCAGGTTTGTTGAAACTTAAACCATGCAATTCTCAATAATTGTCATTGTATTTGCTAATAATTCTGTTGATGGAAACATGTTGGAGTTAGTTGTGCATGAAAAAGAATTAATATTTGTCCTATGCAAAGATAACGACAATTGATTTATATTGGTTACTTAGAAATTAGTATTCAGTGACTGCTTATAACAATCTTACTAGCAGAAGTGAATGGACTATTATACAAAATGTAATATTTCATGCATAGCGATTCTTTAAAAATTTAAAATACCTTTGAACTATGGGCATTTATTGTTATGTATATGTATATATGTTTGTGTGTGTGTGTGTGTGTGTGTATGTAAACAAACAGAAAGACCACAAAGCTTTTTACTTTCTTCCTCTGCTTTGAGGACACTTCTTTTATTTTCAGGCATTAATTCTTCCAGAATGTAGTTGTGATAACAGAGCTCATTGGCCTTAAGCATGGCCCATTGGAGCTAACCCTCTTTTGAGGGTATCTTAAATATTAGTATCTTAGCAGGCTAGGGTTGACTCAAATAGGGTACAGCAAAAATATTTCCATTTCCAAAAATACATAAAATTAATTTTGGGATGAATAAAATGTTACATATGGGGTTACAGGTATTTTTTTTTTTAGATGTTTGAAGGAAAGACCAGCAAGGACATTTCTAGACTAAGAGTTATATATTTTCATTATATGAATTTCAAAATGAAATTTGGTTACTCTGATAGAAGGAAGAAGGAGCTTTGGTGGTGCAGTGTTTAAGACATTCAACTGCTAACCAGTAGGTTCGAAGTTTGAACCCATCAGCCACTCTGCAGGAGAAAGATGAGGCAGTCTGTTTCTGTAAAGATTTACAGTCTTGGAAACCCTATGAGGCAGTTCTACTCTGTCTTATAGGGTCACTATGAGTCAGGATTGACTCGATGACAGTGGATTTGGTTGGATTTTTATAGGAGGAAGTAAAATATAAGTTGAGTAAGGAGGATTGATTGTTGATGTAGGAATTTAGAGGATCGAGTAGTTATCTTTTGTCTTTTTTAATTGCAAAGATGGATTTATGGAGGAAACTTTGTCTCTTCTTGTTTCACAGGGAACACTCAGAAATGTATTGGGGTTGTTTTACCCAAGCCACTAGCCTGAATGAGCAAGTAGACACATAGAAAAGAATCAAGTGAGACAGCGATAGAGCTGTCAAAGATGAACTTCCCACCTGATCTAGTTTCCTAGTGCTGCTGTAACAGCAAATACCACAAGTAGGTGGCTTTAAAGTACAGAGATTTATTCTCATAGTTTTGGAGGCTGAAAGTCCAAATCAGAGTCTTGTGCTTGTCAATTCCTTCTGTGGCTCTGTCTTCTAGTTCTGGTGTATGTCAGAAATCCTTGGTTCCTTGGCCTTCCTTGGCTTGTGGATGAACCTCATACATTGTCTGTCTTCCCTTGTGTGTGCACCTCTCTATGTCTAATCTACTCTTTTTATAACTCAGAAGTGATTAGGTTTAGGATTCACCTCACACTGGTATGACCTCAACTGACTGATTATATTACATTAGAATTGCATCATGGAAAGTGATCATATTACATTAGATGTAAAGTGATTGCATCACATTAGATCACATTCATAGATAGAGGCATTAGGGATCCAACACATATTCTGGGGGGATAGAGTTTAATTCATAACACTACCCCTAAAAAAATAGGAGCTCTGGTAGCATAGTGACTAAAGCACTTGACTGCTAACCAGAAGGCTGGGGGTTCAAACCCACCAGCCACTCCTCGGAAGAAGGTTGGGCAATCCTACTTCTGTAGTGATACTGCCTCGGAAACCCAAGGAGGGGTCGCTATGAGTCGGGGCCGACTCGACGGCACATAACAACAACAACAACAACCCCTAAAAAAACAAAAAACAAACTCACTGCTGTTGAGTCAATTTGGCTCATAGCGACCCCTCCTTGGGTTTCTGAAATGGGGTCCTTATTCTGCACTTTTTGTTTTTATAGGGATTTGGAAGCCTAGGGAGCCTGGGGATAGCCTGTGCTGTTTTCTCTTTTGTTTCTGTAAGTTTCCATGTACTTTTCTGGTTAAAATAATTTATATTTAGCTTTGTTTATTAGAGTTATTTTTGTCAACAACTTAATTATCCCATTGTGATAAGCTTGATTATAAGCCAGAATGGGAATCACTTATTTAATAAGCATCAACATGGTACCTGTTCCAAGAAAGCAGAACTTTAGTAGGATAAATGATAAGAATGTGTAAGTTGCCAATGGAGGTAAGAGAAAAAGAATAGAAGACTCAGCCCCATATGATGACTTCAGTGAGGACTGGAGTGAAATGCCTCAGAAGAACTGTTTATAAAAAGAGGAATATATCAAGGATTTTGGGGCACCATTTAAACTAAGAAAGTAGAAATCATGAAATGCTGGCAAAATATGATTGAGAAGAAAATTTAGTAAGAAGGAGATGATTGATGTCTTTAAGACAATGCTTTCTTCTGTTGTTGGAATAGGGAGGATGTGGAGGTCGCAGTCTGATTTCAGTTTATTTGGAAATGACATTTCTTTACCATTTCTTACTGGTACATTTTGAGATGGAGAGGTGTTATAATTAGGGAGAAAATTCTACCACTCCCAAAGTTCATCACTATGAATTCTTAAGTTTCTTCTATAGTGTAACAAACCTACTTGTTTTCCCAGTTCACTGTTTTAAATGATCTTTCATATCAGTAAGCTATAGATTCTAATTTAAATAATATTTAATTATCACATTGTGATTAAGCCAAAACCTGCAGTTATGTTTTTCAGTAGTTACCTCAAAATTCAGTACTTGAATAAGCAGAGAGAACATAGAATTCCTTATAGTCTCAACCCATGGCCAATTTTCTGGCTCCAAGCCTTATTGAAATCTGTTTCCAGGACCTTGGGGCTACATATTTAATCCATGTTTATTCCCTTGAATAAGTGGCAGTATAAATTTTATGGTAGAATCAGCTCAGAGGGAAAGGCTCAGAGCCGGGTATAGGATTTCTATCCAAAGAGTGGTGAGTTAGGGCCAAGATCTGCAGGGAGGGAAGACCTGTGTGCTATAATGTGTCCAGAAGACTTTTTTCACCTGAGGATGATGGTAAGGGGCTTGGTTACATGGCACTTTTTCTTTAATAGGAACATATTTTTTCCTGGAGATTATATTTAAAATTTTTAGTATCTGATTGTGTTGTCTTATGAAGTATTTTCAGTGGAATTATTTTCTTTATTTTGATTTTGACTTTCATATTAAAATAAATTTCATTCACTCCACAATCATTTCTACAGTGTGCCAGGCACTGTTCTATGTTGGTGAACATCTCTGCCACAGTGGATCTTACATTCTTACATTCTATTGATTAGTAATCAATAAGTATAACAAACAAGAAAACTATATATTTTACTAGAAAGTGATAAATGCTATCACCTTCTTTTGTCACAAAGCAGATGTACTTTATATTTTCCATACATAAAATTTGATTTGAAAGACTAGCAAACAAAATATATGTATAAAATTATTGCAGCCAATTTTATAACCATGTGCAACTGAAACCCTATGATGTTCTTTAATGTTTATGTTTACTCCCTACAAGCAGTTGGTTTTCAGGTTCAGTAGCATTCTATCAAATAATGTGGCCTGAGTCCATTCATTTATCTTTTTAAATCACTAAATCATTTGCCTGAGCTACTGGTTAATCTGAACCTATGTTCCATGACATCCTTGACCTTTCATTCCTTCTTGAAGGTTCAGAGCAGTTTTGAAATTAGCATTAATACTATTCTCTCTGCTCCTAAGAATAAATGGGACAGTTCATGTGCCTTTCGAGTTGATTCTGACTCAAGCAACCCTATGTGACAGAATAGAACTGCCCTATCAGGTTTCCAAAGCTGTCATCTTTACGGAACCGGACTGTTACATCTCCCATGAAGTGGCTGGTCAGTTTTAATCACCAATCTGTTACTTATCAATCTGTTGCTTCAGCACTGTACCCCCTGGGCTCCTTGGAGTCATGGGACAGGCTTCATTATTTTGCCCCAAGAGAAAATTGATGCTTGTTGCAACAAAGGAAGGAAAAGGAAACAAGAATAGCTTTATACAAAGTTTATACTACCTTTCTTCCTGGGGTCTATGTTTGTTTGCTATTTTGAAATATTTCTACTAGATAAAATAAACCAAAAAACCCCAAAAAACCTGATTCTCAGTGTCCTAACTGGAAAACAAATGTACAAATTCACATCCCTTTACTTCCACAAATCTGAAATCTTTGGAGCAGGTGCATTTCAGAATTTGGAATTTTTTTGTTTTAAAATAGCTACTGCAATACATTTGTCAGATAGATACCTGTTTTGCAATATTTTCTTCATTTAGAATTTTAACCCCAATTCTTGAGCTTCTAAACTATTTTTGGTGGTCTAGTAACTTTACTTGTTGGAGTGAATAATTCCTAAACTTCCCATTTTAGCAAATAAAATTAGTATTTTATTATTGAGCCAAGAATTTTTATACCTTTTAAGTAAATATGAAGATAACTCAGCATTGCTAGAATGTATAAAAGTTTAGAATTTTACTATGTAGTACATATATTTTACATATATGTCAGTTTATTTATAAATATCATAGAAGTCTTAACTATTTTATGTGTAAAAATATGTTGAATGTGTGAAGTAGGAAAAATCAATCACTAATTTTCTTAGTTTATTAAAGGCTGTATATTGTTTAGTGAATAATTGGAAATGAGCATTTTATTCACAGATTTAATTACATGTAATAAATATCATTACTTTTCTTACTCTTTAGAATTCGTGCAGCTTAAAAGTAAAAACAAGAATCATGTATGCGAGCAACTTTTAGGAACTTTAGTAATTTTTTTGATCAGAAGACAAGCAGAATATGTTCTTTATTTAGTGTTTAGGCCCTTGGCTTTAACGTCATATTGTGTAATTCTAACCACTTAATATTTTGTTTGCTAATGAACTTTTAGCCTTTAAACTGAGAGTTGTCTCTGATCTTTATAGTGAGGTTCTCAGATGTTGCCTTATCATACAAGTTGGTATCTAGGAAAATGTTTCAAACAACCTATCTCCTTTACAAAGTCTTCTATTTTCTTCAAAGTAACTCAACCAAATAATGTGACCTATCAGATTTTTTAAAATCTTAATTCAGGGGCAAAAGAGGAATGCTGTTCTGGGCGATGTTAGTATGGAACAAGCATTTTTTTGTTTTTTGCCAAGTGTACAGTTCATTGTTCGGTCACCTGTGTCTGTCAGTTTAGCACAATGAAGGCAGTGCTCAGTACCCCTCATTCTTCTCTAAAACTTACATGGAGGCTTCCAACATGTCTGGCTCATTATTTCCCAAGGAAGGTTAAGCCCTTTACTGTCAAACCGGAACACTTTGCTAATTAGAGCTCTTCTTTTGGCACTGGATGTGTCATGTCTGCGAGCTTCCTGCTGTGATCATGGGTACGTTGCTCACTCACATAAGTGTCCATTGAACATACATCTCTTGGGACGTATGTCTCTGCTATTTTTTTGTGTGTGGCAAATTTTAATTTGCTAAAGTTTCAACTCCTTTTTACCAGGCATGAAGTAGGATAAGATGAGATATTTACCAAGAAGATTTTACATAATTCTGCAAACTTGATTGGAAGCCACCCAGGAGTGCCTTGGAAGAAAGACTTGGGATCTGCTTCCATTAAGATTGCAACCAAGAAAACCCTATGGAGCAGTGCTACTCTGTAATACCTGGGGTTGCTATGAGTCAGAATTGACTCCACTACAACTAACAATGACTCTCTTTATTGTCATCATCAGTTATGCTGATGTTAATTCCACACTATTTGCGTTATATATAAAAAAGAGGCCAGGGTAGGTTGATGTCAATTTATCTAGTAATCTAAATAAATAATAATGGTATTACAAGGGTTAGGTTACTAGAAAACACAAGTTAATTTATTTCAAAAGTCTTTATTAATGAGAACATCTCATTGCATGAGCAGTTCAGACTTCCTCTGCCCTTCTACAAAACAAGGAAATTGGTTTAAGAATGGGTTCATGCTGCTTTAAGGGCATGCAAAATGCCTGAACAGGAATTATTACAAGCATAAAAAAGAATTAAAAATGAAGTTCTAAATATTTTATAATGCTGATTTCTAATTTATGCTAAGAATCAGCATGAAAAACCTCTGAATAAAAAGGAAAGATAAGTTATTCTTTTTATATGGAATGCCTTTCAACTTCTTCTTGATTTTAGAAGTCAGACAGAAATATTTTTAAAGAGAGTTTGCCCCTCTAGTATTTTGTAGTTTGCCTTGGTAACCCCACTAAATGGCCAAGGAGTTTTACTGGGAGAAGGAGATAATTCAACAGGCCTAAGAATTATGGTTGAATGTATGTTGTGTCTGATGGGAGGCTTAAGAATGGGACTAGAAATTCTGTCCCTGAGGGGTTTTTTGGATGCACAGTTAGCACTCTTAAATTGTCTTTTCTGTGTGTACAAAATGAAGGTTATATGTGAAGGAATTTAGATTATGGAACCAAGGCCATGATTCCTGCAAATAATCCCGTAGACTAGGTGTGGCTCTAAGCAAGAATATGGGAGGGAAGTAAAGGAGGACTTCTCCTGTCTCTGAACCTAGTGAATGTATGCATGTTTGTCCTGAGAGAGAACTTGTACCTAACATAGTTTATTAAAATAAATATCAAATGAAATTTGGAATTTTTTTTTTTTAGCCTACGAAAACATAAATATTTCTGAAAGTGATTTTGCAAAGCTGAGAGTAGTTGGTTTAGAGGATGCAGTCTGTGATTTTAGTTATTGTCAGGGTACGTTGAAATTAGGCAATTTTTGTTGAAATAAATGCCTAACTTTTAAAAATAGAGCTTCTCACTAAGACAGCATGCATAAAAATATTCCTTTTCTGTAAAATGATTACTTTGATCACAAAATACCTGACCAACTTAGAAGTTCAATGTGGGGTAAAACTGGCAATTTTGGTGGTCCCAAGCTATTGGAAGGACCCAGGTGGTGATCTTTGGTATCAGTAGTGGTAGAGGCCCCATCCTACCATTCATAAACGACGTTAGCTTGGGCTAGTTACTTAACATTTCTAAATCTCAATTTCTTCATGTGTATAATGTGAATAATAATGTTGAGAAAGTGATGTCCTGAGGTGGCATGATATCTTGTTAGCAGATTACTGAACTGAATGAACTGTGGATATAATTCAGTTTCTACACTCGAATTATATGTCCAAATAACTATTTTTAACGAAACTATGTGTGGTTATACACATAGCTGTTAAGCAGTGGGTGATATTGGAATTGGGAGCTCTGGTAGCATAGTGCCTATGGCACTTGACTGCTAACTAGAAGGCTGGCGGTTCAAACCCACCAGCCACTCCTTGGAAGGAAGATTGGGCAAACTACTTCCATAATGATACTGCCTCGGAAAGAAGGGGTCGCTATGAGTCGGGTATGACTCCATGGCACATAACAACAACAACAACACAATATTGGATTTAAAACCACAATTTTACTTACCAAAAGCCTGAAAAAATAACTTCTTCTAAATCAAAATATTAAAAAAACAAAAATAAAAATTTGTTAGCTTTAGCTCCTTATATTTAAGACCTACAGGAGTAGGGACAATACTTTCATCTCTAATGCATTGTCGATTACTTAGTGGTTGTGCTGATTCCTAATAGATTTGCCTGAAAATGAAACTTAAATTGCATAATACTAACTTTTAACTACTCTTATGAACAATGGCAGTGCTATTTCTTTGTGTATTGAGATTTCTTATGTAATAAAAGCATTCTGTTGAAGCAATAACTTGTGAGAAACATGATTCCTTTAAGTCAACAGTTGCAAAATTTCTGAAGAGCTTCTAATCATTGTGGTAGGGTCAAAAAAATGACTATTGGAAAAATGATTTAAAATTTTAATATATCAAGGTTCATTCCTGTTATTTCTTTGGGAAACAGTTTTCTTTTTCACACATCTATTTGCTTGTCTAGTGATTGAAAACTCTTTTGTTAGGCAATTTTCTTTTAAAATAGTCAAGATTGCAGTGTATAGTTTCAGTTTTCATGCCTGCTTTTATGGTAATTGTTTTTGCAAAAATACTTTATTAAGTGGAAATACTATTAAACTTTATAGCTAAGTGAAAATAAACATGCTTTTAAACAAAATAAAACCTGTGCAGATTATACCCACTCCTTACTTATTAACATGGACCAGAACCAGGCTGTTATGCAAAAATCGATGTTATGTGAAAATGGAGGAAAACCACATCAAATCACAAAATGGAGGCTGACTACATCATTATATAACTGTCAAATTATGTCATCACATAACTGTCAAAACACTGAAGATCATGGCCCAGCCAATTGACACATAACCTTAACCATCTCAGACAGCTTTATTTTATTTTTTAGTTTTTATTGTGATTTGGGTGAAAGTTGATAGAGCAAATTCATTTTCCATACAGAAGTTCATACACATTTTGTCTCAGGATATTGACTACAATTGCCCACAATGTAACAGCTCTCTTCCCACTTCCTCCCCATAGTTACTCTTCTCTGTGTCCTTCCCTGCCATTTTCCTGCCCCCTTTGCTATCTCCCTGTGAAAACACTGCCCTTCTGTTTTCCCATGATTGATTGCTCCAAGTAGTGTATCTGCCTGATGTAAATGTTCACTCCATATGCCTGTCTGTTGTTTGGCTGGAAGCCACAGGAGTGAGTTCAATTCCAGACCTGATACGTGGCTAGAGGCCACAGTCTCAGGGGTCTCACCAGGCTCTTAGACCAGTAAACTTGGTCTTTTCTTCAGCCAGCATTATTTTGACTAGTATCTTGGTGTTCATTACTGCCAGATATATGTTGTTAATGTGCAAAATAGTCAGATAGTAAATCTTTTTACTATTGCTGTAAATGTGAAATGTCAGATAACAAGATAGTCCTTAAGTGAGGAGTAGGTTTAGTTTGATTTTTTTTTTTTCCAAATGTCAAACATTTTTAATGTCTAACTTTGAAAAGGGGCCCTGGCAGCACAATGGTTAAGCACTTATCTGTCACCTGAAAGGTCAGTGGTTTGAACGTACTAGCGACCTCATGGGAGAAAAGATCTGGTGATGTGCTCCTGTAAAGATTTCAGCCTAGGAAACCCCACAGGGCAGTTCTACTCTGTCTTAAAGGATTGCTTTGGGTTGAAATTTACTCAATGGCACACAACCTTTAAAAATAGGGCTTCTTACTAAGAATGCAAGCATTAAAATTCTTTTTCTCCTTAAATTTTTCTTTTTTACTTTAATCACAAAATACCTGAACAAATAGTCCATCTTCTAATTATGTACTACCCAGAAACTTGACGAAGAAGATAAACTAATATGTTAAGAAAGAGTGCCATCCAACAATGATAGAAATATAGGAACCCCACGAGAATATATCATTTAAAATAATTTTTCTCATGATTCTCAAATTCTCAGAGTTGTTGATGGATTTTTAGGAAATTTAGTATATAATTAGTAAATTGTTTTCATGATGCTTTGGAGAAGAAAGTTCTGAGGTCAGAAGTGTGTGAAAGCACTGTATAGTTTTCATTTCCTTTTGAAGATTCATGATATCAGTTAGTTGCACAGTAAAGTAACCTCTTAAAATTATAGCATAACATTTTTATGAGAGACCAAGGTTTGACTCTTCTATTGTTACAAATTTTTGAAGGTATTTTTCTGTGCCCCCCGGAATTTTGGTGCTGTCGTAATCTTAATCTTTAGAGAAGGCCAGAAGCTACTGCAATATCTAGGTTTCAGGCTTGTGGTCTGCAAACTTATATTCTTGACATGGTTTTTCCCCTCTATTTTTGGAGAGAATTGGATGTGGAATGGAGCTGTGGGTTGAGTGAGTGAATTTTAAGGTGCTTGGTTAAATAATGAGATAAATGTTTTGCTTTTTCACTTTGATTGGCGGGTAGTTCTTATGTCATTTCTTTAAAAAAAAAAAAAAAAAAAGCCTAAGCAAGCTCTCATGATCTGGATCCATGGCAAATGACAAAGGCTTACGGTCCAGTTATAATATTATCCTAGAGGAGTCCTGGTGGCATAGGGGTCAAAGCGTTTGGTTGCTAACCAAACAGTTGACAGTTTGAACTCACTGGTCACTCCATGGGAGAAAAATGTGGCAATTTGCTTCCATAAAGATTACAGCCTTGCAAACCACCTAGGGCAGTTCTACTCTGTCCTACAGCATCACTCTGAGTCAGAATTAACTCGAGCAATTTTATTTGAGTTTGTATATTATCCTAGAGATCTATTTGTGGAACAAACCTCATAATTTATGGGCAGGGGCCAGTGAGCTGCCTACATGGGGATGGGCTGAAGAGTATGAAATGGTGGTGAGAGTTGACAAGCATGACTTTCAAAGCCTAGAATGACACTTTTATGCTACTGTACAATGCATTTATTCTGCTGCTGTGCCTTCATCTTGTACTTCTTCCTTATACCCACCCATCCACTGCCATCAAGTCAATTCTGACTCATAGCAACCCTATAGGATAGAGTAGAACTGGTAGGGTTTCCACGGCTGTGAATCTTTACAGAAGCAGACTGCCTCATGTTTTTCCCACTGAGTGGCTGGTGGGCTTTAGCCACCAAACTTTTGGTTAGCAGTTTAATGCTTTAACCTCTGTACCACCAGAGGTACCTCCTGCTCCTTATAGTAGAGTTAATTTTATGTGTGTCCTTTTCTTAACTGAGAAATTTTCTTAGTAAATCTAGACTCCTGGGGTATTTTTATTTTTTAAATCATTTCAATTATTCCTCAATGAAATAGTACAATTTGACAAAGCTATTTGACCTTAAAAAACAACAACAATAACAATAACAAATAACTGACTCCCATCGAGTTGATTCCAACTCATAGTGACCCCCTTTGGGTTTCTGAGGTGTTAAAATCTTTATGGAAGTAGATTGCCCACTCTTCATTCTGAAGAGCAGGTGAACCACAAACCTTCTGGTTAGTCGTCAAATGCCTTAGGCAATATGCCACCAGAGCTCCTTTATTTAACCTTAGGATTCTTTTTGTTTTTACCACCTGTGAACATCCCACAGAACCAGTGTGCTCTGAAGCACACTTCGAGTCATTGTATTAAAATGTGTCCAAATATTCCTATCAACCACCTGTCTGTCAGTTTGTCACAGTGTGATGGCTTGCTTGCTGCCGGGATGCTGGAAGCTATGCCACTGCTATTTCAAATACCAGCAGCATCATCCATGGTGGACAGGTTTTAATGGAGCTTCCACATATAGAAAGACTAAGAAGGCCTGGTGATCTACTTTTGAAAATTACTCAAAGAAAACCATATGGATCACAATAGAACTTTGTCCAACTCATTTGCTTTGGAAATGCTATCAGGAGGGATCAATCACTGGTGGACAGTGAGGGAAGGGAGACCTTTAATGAGATGGATCGGCACAATAGACCACAATGCTAGTGGTCGTGAGGATGATGCAGGACTGGGCAACATTTTGTTCTGTTGCACAGAAGGTCATTATGAATCTTAGTTGACTCTACGACAGTCATCAATCTAAATATTCCTGGGGGGCTCATTTTGTGGCTTAGCCAAATAAATTAGCATTATTTCTAAACAGCTTACACATTTGTCTTAGTTTGGATGTCTAGGTAGAAATTTATGATTTCAGAAGTAATGAATTTAGTTTACAGTCATTGTATCAGCTTTCTACTCTTGGTAACAAATTGTCACAAATGAGTTTAAAATGACACAAATTGATTAATTTACAGTTCTGGAGGTCTGAGATCCTAAAATTAAGGTGTTGGTAGGGCTGCAATTCTTCTGGTGCCTCTGGAGGAGAATCTGTTTCCTTACCTTTTTTAGCTTCCTTGATTTATAGTCCCTTTTGGGCATCATTCCAACTTTTGCTTCTGTTGTCAAACTCCTCTTTCTGATTCTGAACCCCCTGTTTTGCTCTTATAAAGGCCCTTGTAATTGTATAATCCAGAATGATTTCCCCATCTCAAGGCCCTTAACTTTATCACATCTGCAAAAACCCTTTTGACATGTAAGGTGGCATAGTCACAGGTTCCGAGAATTGGGACACGAGCATCATTGTAGTGGTATCTTCTGTCTATCCCAGTCATATAGTTCCATGGAGAATAAAACTGCTTTCTGATTAAAGGCATCTTATGAAAAGTCAGTTTCGCCATTGGAAACCAAACAATCTTTCTTGCAGTTGTTTTTTTAAGGAGCATCACCTGCTAAAGTTACACCAAAGAATATTATTATAGAATATGATTACTAGGTATCTCTCTGTCTTAATTCAGAATATTTAATTGTATTTGCTGATATCATAAAATCTTACCCCTAAATATATGAGTAGACATCTAAAATGTAAGAGCATTTTCTTATATCACCCAAATAATAATGTTTTCTTTTACAAGCAAATATAGGGAAATTGTTAAACACCATACTGGCGGAAGTTTTATTAGATAAAAATAGACTTTCTTCAGCAAATGATTATTGTTGCTTGCTAGTCTTACTGATATTAAATGATATAATTGGCTAGTTTTGCCTCTCTGTATCGACTGCTAAGGTGCTTAGAACTAAGTTTGTGGCCTTCAATTGCCATTTATCTGTCTTTCCTCTAATTGCTTTAAATTTTTTCCCCCTGATACCCTAAATTACATTTTTCCCCCTCTCAATGTACCAATGTACTGTGTGTTTCTTTATGCCTGGCCTGAAATTTTTTTGGAATGCAGCTATGTGTACATAAATGATAAAAATTTCCTACTAGTTTTTTTGAAGTACTCTCCCCCTTACCCCGAGGAAGCTTGTATACCCTTTCTTCCTGCAAGATTTGCAATTAGAATACCATCAGAATGCTTTGAGTTGGAGTTCTGTTTAAGGAAGATATAAATTTCCGTTAGTGTTTTCTCATATTTATCTTGTTCTCTTACTCTCAATAATAATGGAAATATGATATGCCCTTTTCTTTTGGGTTCTATTTTATATTTTAATGGATGAGAAGAACGTCTGCAAGATTACTTGAGTGAGCTATCTCTTATTTGTCTCAAATATCTGGATTCACACTACTTGGATGAGAACATTCAAATGAAGAAATTAGGTATCTTCTAAAAAAGAATTCACAGGCTATGGGGGAAAATGAAAAAAGGGGATTCTTTCTGATGGTTGCTAGCAATTCCTTTTCCATTTATTTTTGATAAATTAAAAATAAATACTTTAATACTCATGCAAAATTCTCCCTTCTTTACAATTTTTCCCTGTGGTGCCAAAGAGTGCAAAATTACCCCGAGGAAGGAAGCATATTACTTCCTTTGCCTTCCTCCCAGTTTTCTGTTTAAATCCTGCTACTGCCAAGTTTGAGTGGAAAATCATTCCATTGCCAGTTGGCAACTTACATGACTCTTGGCCAAGAAAGCTATTTAAGCAACTTTGAAATCTGCTTAGATTGTCAGTGCTGTGTGTGTGGTGTAACATCAGTGTGCCTGGAAACCACTGGGAGGCACGTTGTCCATCCTGACATGCTCTCAAACATGACATAAATTCCATGTCATGTATACCAGCGCAACAGGGGAGCCAGAGGAGAAGCTTAGGCTCCTTCATGCGAGCTTCCTGCCATAAATCTGAGGAGGACTATTGCTACTATTATTAGTACACATTAGTTGAACATTAACTCCATGCTAGGAATTGTGCTAAGCCTTTAAGCACATTTTTCATTTAATCTTCCTAATAGCCCTTTGTGGGAGTTACTGTTATTATCCCCACTTTACGGATCAAGAAAAGATTGCTTAGGAAGTTAAGCCATTTGCCCAAGATCATGTAGTTTTTCAGAGTTCTCATTGAAACTTTCATGGATTGACTTAGAGCCCATAGTCTTAACCTTTATATCCCAAGTTTGTATGTATACAAGGAATCAGACTTATGCTTAAGAACTCACATTTAAAATATGTGTGTGTATATATATATATATATATATATATATATATATATATATACTATATATATTTCTGGTACAGAAGTAATATGTGGGGCTTATTTCTTTATACTAAAAGAAAATTCCTCATTTCATTTGTTTTTCTACCTGGTATCAACTAGAGATTGCTTTTACATTCTGAAAAGATATATCACTCTAATATTACTTTGAGATTTATGTGGCATCATTGGGGCATAGCATTAGGGGAAAAAAGAATAACTTTAAATCATTTTGATGGGAGGTAGCTTAACAGGGAGATGTAATGATGCTAGGAGTGAAATGGCTCTTATGCTCAACATTGATTCATATTATGACTTTGGAGAGCTATTCAGTGTTTTCATTATTCTGGTATCTTTTTCTGTTGCAATATTATGATTAAATGTGGAGAGTCTGATTTTCTAAGAATCTGAGAATCTTTCTAAAGGGGTTAGCCTGTTGGGTCTCTCCTTGTCCAGAGCAAAGAAGAATGAAGAAAACCAAAGATGTGTGGAAACATTTAGTCCAAGGAACTGGTAGACCATACTGTCCTCAGCCTATATGACCATGAGACCAGAAGCACTAGATGTTTCCTGGCTACCACTGTCAACTACTCAGTGGGGGGCTGGTGCAAGAGATCCTGGGTAGAGTGGGAGAACAATGTGGAACACAATTCAAAATCATAAAAAAACACCAGGTTTGCTGGTCTGATAGAGCCTGGTGAGACCCTTGAGACTGTGGCCCCTAGCTACCCTTCAGGTCTAGAATTGAACTCATTTATGTGGCTTCCAGCCAAATAATAAACATATGAGCTGACCATTTACATCAGGTACATAGACTACTGGAGCGATCAATCATGGGAGAACAGAAAGGCAGTGAGACAGTCGGGGCAGGAGTGCATGGGAGGAAGGACACAGGGAAGAGGTAACTATGGGGAGGAAGTGGGAAGAGAGCTGTTACACTGTGGGGAGTTGTAGTCAATGCCATGAGACAAAATGTTTATGAACTTCTGTATGGAAAATGAATTTGCTCTGTAGACTTTCACCCAAATCACAATAAAAATTAAAAAAATTAAATAAAGGAAGTTACCCTGCAACTAGATCCTAGGCTCATAATATCAGACCTATGTCTGCCACCCAGGCTGACCTTGTCCATGGACACTGGAAATGATTATTCCTTCTCAGTAGGAGAGGCAGGAAGTCCAGGCCTGCTGGTATCATCTGTAAGTCCTCAGCCTATTCTTCCTTCCTGCCTAACTTGGCCCTTATTCTGACTTGTGAGTCCAGCTTTGGATTTTATTTCTATTTTGGCTCTTTACCTGTCTTCTCAGTAGACTTGGCTGCATTCTTAGCCTCTGTTTGCTACAGTTCTTACCTTTGCCCACCACTCCCGTTCTGGGTATTGCATTTGGCCACTTTTCATGGGTTTAATTGCAGGCACTATCACAAGTGCACATCTGGCACCTCAACTCTTGGTGTGATGATCTTCTCTTAACTCAAAACTAAGTGCTTGTCTGAGAGTCAATTGCTTTTGTTGTTAGGTTGAGTCAGCTCCAACTCATAGTGACCCTGTGTACAACAGAATGAAGTGCTGCCCAATCCTGCACCATCCTTTCAATCTTTTCTATGCTGGAGCCCATAATTGCAGCCACTGTTTCAATCCATCTTGTTGATGGTCTTCCCCTTTTTTGCTGACCCTCTACTTTACCATACATGATATCTCTCTCCAAGGACTGGTCCCTTCTGACAATATGACCAAAGTATGTGAGACGAAGTCTAGCCATTCTCACTTCTAAGGAGGATTCCAGCTGTATTTCTTCCAGGACAGATTTGTTCGTTCTGGCAGTCCCTGGTATTTTCAGTATTCTTCGTCAGCACCACAATTCAAAGCCATCAATTCTTCTTCAGTCTTCCTTATTCGTTGTTCAACTTTCACATGCATATGAGGTGATTGAAAATACCATGGCTTAGGTTATGCACACCTTAGTCTTCAAAGTGACATCTTTGCACATTAACAAATAAAAGAGGTCTTTTGCAGCAGATTTGTCCAGTGTAGTATGACATCTGATTCATTTTCTTTTTTGACATCTGATTTCTTGACTGCTGGATCCAAGTAAAGTGAAATCCCTGACAACTTCAATCTTTTCTCCATCTTTTCAACATTATGTGATGTTGCTTATTGGTCCACTTGTGGAGCTTTTTGTTTTGTTTATGATGAGGTGTAGTCCACATTGAAGACTGTAGTCTTTGATCTCCATCAGTAAGTGCTTCAAGTCATCTTCACTTTCAGCAAGCAAAGTTGTGTCATCTGCATATCATAGATTATTAATGAGTCTTTTTCTAATCCTGATGCCATGTTTTTCTTCATGTAGTCCAGCTTCTTGGATTATTTTCTCAGCATACAGATTGATTCAGTATGGTGAAATGATATACAACCCTGATGCACACCCTTCCTGACTTTAAACCATGCAATATCCCCTTGTTCTGTGGGAACGACAACCTTTTGGTCTATGTACAGGTTCCTAATGAGCACAATTAAGTGTTTTGGAATTCCTATTCTTTGCAATGTTAGCCATAATTTGTTATGATCCACATAGTCTAGTGCATTTGCATAGTAATAAAACACAGGTAAATGTCTTTCTGGTATTCTTTGCTTTCAATCAAGATCCATTGGACATCAGCATTGATATTTGTTGGTCTATGTCCTCTTCTGAATCCAGCTTGAATTTCTGGAAGTTTTCTATCTATATATTGCTGCAACCATTTTTTTCATTATCTTCAGCAAGATTTTACTTGCATGTGATATTACTGATATTGTTCGATAATTTTCACATTCTCTTGGATCACCTTTCTTTGGAGTGGGCACAAGTATGGATCTCTGCCAGTCAATTGGCCAGAAAGCTGTCTTCCAAATTTCTTGGAATAAACAGGTAAGAACCTCCAGTACTGCATCAGTTTGTTGAAACATCTCAATGGGTATTATGTCAATTTCTGGAGTCTTTTTCACCAATTCCTTCAATGTATCTTGAACTTCTTCCTTCAGTACCATTGGTTCTTGATTCTATTCTACCTCCTGAAATAGCTGAACTTTGACCAATTTTTTTTTTTTTTATACAGTGAATCTGTGTATTCCCTTCTATTTTCTTTTGATGCTTCCTGTTGTTGTTGTTGTTATGTGCCCTCGAGTCAGACCCGATTCATAGCCACCCCTTCTTGAGTTTCCAAGGCAGTATCACTACGGAAGTAGATTGCCCCACCTTCCTTCCGAGGAGTGGCTAGTGGGTTTGAGCCGCCAGCCTTCTGGTTAGCAGTCAAGTGCCTTAGGCACTATGCTACCAGAGCTCCTATTTTGCCTAAAAAATAATCCCTTAATATTGCAACTTGAGGTTTGATTTTTCCTTCAATTCTTTCAGTTTGAGAAATGCTGAGGGTGTTCTTTGTTTTGATTTTCTAACTCCAGGTCTTTTCAAATTTCATTATAATACTTTGTGTTCTTGAGCCAACCTTTGAAATCTTCTGTTTAACTCTTTTATTTCATCATTTCTTTTTCCATTCACTTTAGCTATTCTATGTTCAAGAGTAAGTTTCAGAGTCTCTTCTGACATCCATTTTGGTGTTTTCTTCTTTTCCCATCTTTTAAAAGACCTTTTGCTTTCTTCATGTACGATGTTCTTGATGTCATCCCACAAATTGTCTGGTATTTGGTCATTGGTGTTCAATGTGTCAAATCTGTTCTTCAGGTGGCCTCTAAATTCAAGTTGAATACAATCAAGTTCATATTTTGGCTCTTGTGGACTTGTTTTAATTTTCTTCAGCTTCAACTCTTCCTGGTATTAGACCCCAATATATTATTTCCTCCTGGGCTTTCCCTTTGATGTCCCACATACATCACAAACCCAAAATAATCATAATTGAGTTCAACTTCTTTCCTCGGTTCCCAATTTGCTCCATTTCTGCATTGCTGGGTATGTCCACTATTCTGTCCAAAACAGAAATCTGGACATTACCTTGCACTTGCTTGACTCCTTCACTTTCCTTATCCAATCAGTCACAAAACTTTGTTAGTTCTAATTCCTAAATATTTCTAGGATGTAAATATTTTCCATTGCTACCAGTTTAGTCCAGACAACTGCACCTGTTTCCTAGTTTATAGAAAAAATACCCTAATTGGTTTCTTGTCTTTAGGTTTTCCATCTGTAATCAACTTGCTATGTTATAAAATGAAAATCTGACCAGGTCATTTTTCATCTTCTTAAACCTCTTCAGTGACTTCCACTTCACTTAGGCCAATGTTCAGACTTCTTGTAATTCATGAGAAGCATTTGTCTACTCTCCTGTTCATCTTCCACCACCCCTTTCCCACCCTGTGTCCTAAGTTACAGGCATATAGAACTTAATATATAGTTAATGAATTGAATTGAAATGCATGGGCCAACTTTTGAGGGTTTAGTTAAAACGTGTTTTCAAAAAGATTTGTGTCTGTGCATTCCTATACTTGTTTCATCAGATTCTCCAAAAATAATTTAAGAACCTGGCTTATAGAGGTTGATTTAGTATGACTGGAGGCAATCCATATTCCAGTTTCTTTATATGCCCCAAACCTTTATTACATAGTTTTGATTCATGGAAAGTAAGGGAATGACCACAATTGGCTGGAGCTATTGCAATCTGATGGTGAAAGAACTCCCCAAAGGAAAGTTAAAGCCTTTAATATCTTTCACAAGGATGATTGTAATAGTTTCCTAACTATTATTTCTGCCTTCTGTCTCTTCCAATCTATTCTGTAATCGGTTGGAAAAGCCATTAAAAAGGTACAGGTCTGATCATGTCATTCCTTGTTTAAAAACTTTTTAATGGCTCACCTTGATCTTAAGGATGAAGTGCAAACTAGTTCTCACTGTAGCTGAATGGCTCCTTGATATGGTCTCTGCCTGCTTTGCCATCTGAACCTCTCACTATGCTCTACTTGCATCCTTGCTGCAGCCACCCCCAGCTACTACATTTCCCCTACCATTCCAGGTGAATTCTTTATGGAATTTTCAATTCCATTGAAAATTGAATTGTTCATCGCATTTGTTTGAACTACGTTTTCCATTACTAAGGCTGAAGTGACCATGTCCTTCTTCATGCTTCTAATGGATCTTGTTAAGACTTCCATCAAAGAGCTTGAAGGATTTAGGTGAACTTGTTTTGCACGTAGATGTATCTGTCTTCCACTTGTACATTTTTAGGCTGTAAACATCATGAGGGAATGAATCGTGGTTTATTTGAATGCTCCAGGCATAGTGTCACACATAGGAACTGTTTAGTCATGTGAGTTTTGAAAGACTGATTAGTTAAATGAATGAATAAAAAATCACCGTCAGATTCCACTTCCTCCTGGAAAATGAAACTAAAACACTTTCCATGCAATGTACCTTTTGTCCTCACTATCCCCCCCTTCTTATTTTCATTTTTCCATTCAGTTTCAACCTCCCAAAAGAGAGGTCTTCACTCTATTGTCTCTGTTTCTTAATCTTTTATAGTCTGTCTTTTGTCTTTGTGATTTCACTGGAATTATTTATTTAACGCATGCATCACACCTTTCTTGCTATATTTGGTGCCTTTCTCTTTTGTACTCTCCTTAACATCTCTCCTTTGGTGTATTCTAGTACCATTTAAAACTTAGCATGTCTAAAATGAAATGTTCTAATGTTCTCTTCACATCAACTCCCTAATCAGGAAGTTCTTTGTACCAGTAGTAGAACTAGTCCCTCAGTCTCAGATCTTTGCGCTTATTTTAAGGACCTTACCTCTCCTTATCCATTGAACTGATAATTTTTTTTTTCTTTTGTACTATTTCCTTCAATCTTATTCCATTTGCACAGCTTTTGAACTTTGTCATTTATTATTGTGTCTTTGCAATAAACTTCTAGCTATCTGGCGTAGTAGTTAAAAATTCAGCTGCTAACCAAAAGGTCAGAGTTCAAACCCACCAGCCATTCCCTGGGAGGAAGATGTGGTAGTCTGCTTCCATAAAGATTTACAGCCTTGGATACCCTATGGTGAAGTTCTACTCTATCCTACAGGCTCACTATAAGTTGGAATCAGCATGATGGCAGTGGGTTTTATCTAATAGAAATATAACGTGAGTCACATATGTAATTTTAAATTGTCTAATGACAACTTTTTTTTTTAAAGATAAAATATTAGTGTTTCAAAATATAAACCAAAAAAACCTAACCCACTGAAACTGAGTCATTTCTGA
This sequence comes from Orycteropus afer afer, assembly GCF_000298275.1. Taxonomy (NCBI): domain Eukaryota; kingdom Metazoa; phylum Chordata; class Mammalia; order Tubulidentata; family Orycteropodidae; genus Orycteropus; species Orycteropus afer. Next base: position 1,263,022 of record NW_006921680.1, on the reverse strand, counting down.
CTCATATTGATCTTAATAGGACAGAGTAGCACTGCCTCATTGGGTTTTCAAGGCTGTAAATCTTTATAGAAGAAGAATACCTCATCTTTTTCCCACGGAGCATTCGGTGGATTTCAACTACCTACCTTTTGGTTAGCAGCTGAATGCTTTAATCACTATGCCACCAGAGTTCCTTTTAAAATATACATAACATAAAACATAAAATTGTTTATGAGATATTTTACTTTTTCATTTGTCTTTGGGATCCAGTGCATATTTTATACTTACAGCACATCTCAAAGCAGACTAGCTAATTTCAAATGCTCAGTAGTTGGTAGCTACTGTGTTGGACAGCATAGTTTTTTTTTTTTTTT
>NW_006921680.1:1260821-1261349 GCF_000298275.1 Orycteropus afer afer | reverse complement strand
TCACTCAGCATAATGTCCTCCAAGTTCATCCACGTTATGTGGTGTTTTGCAGATTCTACATTATTCTTTAGCATTGCATAGTAGTCCATTGTGTGGACAGCATAGTTTTTTACTTTTTCTAATGGAATATGTTTGCTTCCATCAGACTAATTACCTTTAAGCACTATTTAATCACAAACATGGCTGATGAGGAAAAGTCTCCATAGTTAATTTTATTTGCATTTCATGGATAGATTTGATCTCTTTTGTTTGATTCAATTCAAGGGCCTCCATATATTCCTTTCACATATTTATCCAACATTGTTCTCAACTTCTCCATCATTATTTTCAATTTATCTAACATTATTTTCAATGACCTCAGTGACCTCAGTGTATATGATCTGCTCCAGTTACACTGCCTTTTCCCACTTTTCTGTCAACAGTTGCTTTGTTTATGCCTTAACTAATATAGTTCTTGTTGCTTGGTTGGGTTCCTGTCTTCTCAGCTATCAATTTTCAGATCAGTTCCTTCATTTTTTTTTTTTTTTT
>NW_006921680.1:1250352-1260386 GCF_000298275.1 Orycteropus afer afer | reverse complement strand
TTTTTTTTTTTTTTTGGTGATTTTGAATTTTGCCCCACATTGTTCTCCCACTCTATCCAGGAACTCCTACACAGATCCCCATCTGAGTGGCTGACAGAGGTAGCTGGACACCATCTAGGTCTTCTAGTCTCATGGTCATATAGGATGAGTATAGCATGGTCTACCAGTCCCTTGGACTATTTGTTTCCATGATGAGGTGACACCCATTGTTGCATCTAGATGGCCCCTTGCAAGCTTTTAAGATGCCAGTCATGACTAAACAAAGTAGGATGTAGAACAATGTTTTTGTGTAGTATGTTATGCCAATTGAGCTTGATGTCTTCTGGAACCATGGTCCCAAGCCCACAAGTCCAACTACTCACTCCCTTCAAGTAGCTGGCTGTGGCCAAGAAGTCATCACAACCTTGTTCCTTGTCAGTTCTACTATATACCTGGACATTCTTGCAGAATATACAAATACACTTGTAGGAACATTGAGCCAACCTCATACATGGTCATGGGCACACTCTCTCCTGCCTAGACATACCTAATCATTCAGCCTGTCCACCTTTCTATTGACCCATAGATCAATGTTTGCCATCACTGACAATGCAGTACTGTATATGCAAAAGGGTTCATCTTTGTTGTCTGTACCTCCCATGAACCTCTCCATGTCTTTCTCTTCCTCAGTGCCACCATGTTGATCACTCACATTTGGTACATTGCCCTTCTTTCACCCAAATCAATACCTGTCTCTATGCCTCGGAAACCCAAGGAGGGGTCGCTATGAGTCGGGGCCGACTCCACGGCACATAACAACAACAACAACAACAACAACCTATGTAACAGTGTTCCTTCCCCTCCCCTCTCACCGTTGGTAACCAACAAATAAAGTTTCGTTCCATATATAAACCTTTCCTTGACTTTTCACAATAGCAGACAGATACAACATTTGTCCTTCTGTGGTTGAATTTCACTTAGCGTAATGTCCTCCAAGTTCATCCATGTTAAGCAGTGTTTTGCAGATTCTATGTATTCTTTAAGGTTGCATAGTTTCCATTGTGTGTACCATAGTTTGGTTATCCATTCTTCTGTTGATGGGCACCTAGGTTGTTCCTTCTTTTTATTATTGTAAATAGTGCTGCGATGAATGTGGTTGTGTGTATATTTATTCTTGTCCTGGCTCTCACTTCTTTAGGATGTTGTTGTTGTTAAGTACCGTTGAGTCGTTTCTGACTCACAGTGACCCCATACACAGCAGAACGAAACACTGCCCGATCCCGCGCCAGCCCCACAATCCCTGCTATACTTGAGCCCATCATCGCAGCCACCGTGTCAATCCATCTCGTTGAAGGCCTCCCCCTCTTTTGTCGACCCTCCACCCTACCAAGCATGACATCCTTCTCCAGGGAATGGTCCCTTCTTACAACATGACCAAAATAGGTGAGATGAAGTCTGGCCATTCTTGCTTCCAAGGAGCATTTCTGGTGCACTTCCTCCAGGACAGAACTGTTAGTTCTTTTAGCAGTCCATGGTACTTTCTTTGCCAGCACCCACAACTTAAAAGCATCAACTCTTCTTCGGTCTTCCTTATTCATTGTCCAGCCCTCACATGCATACAAGGCGATTGGAAATATGGCTTGTGTCATGGCTTCTTTAGGATATATACCTAGTAATGGAATGGCTGGGTCAAATGGTATTTCTAATTTCAACTTTTGAAGGAATCACCATACTGCATTCCACAGTGGTTGTATCATTTGACAGACCCACCAGCAGTATATGAAAGTCCCAGTCTCTTCATGTCCTCGCCAGCATTTGTTATTTTCTTTCTTGTTGAACTTCGCTATTAGTGCTGGGGCTCTTTAATGGCTAATGATCATGAACATTTCTTCATATGTTTGTTGGCTGCCTGAATATCCTCCTTGGTGAAGTGTCTATTCATGTCTTTTGCCCATTTTTTTAATTGGATAGTTTGTCTTTTTGTTGTGGAGGGGTTGGAGTTTTCTATAAATTTTAGAGATAAGTCATTTGTCAGTATGTCATTGCTGAATATATATTTTTTCTCAATCTATAGTTTCTCTTTTTACTCTTTTGGAAAAGTCTTTGGAAGCACATAAAAATTTAATTTTTAGAAGGTCCCATTCATCTAGTTTATCTTCAGCTGTTTGTGCATTTTGGGTTATACTTGACAGTCTATTTATTGTCCCTAAAATTTCCCCTAGTTTTTCCTTGAGGAACTTTATAGGTTTTGGTTTCACATTTAAGTTTTTGATTCATTTGGAGTTAGTTTTTGTGTATGGTGTTAGGTACAGATCTTGTTTCATTTTTCTGCAAATGGATATCCAGTTTTGCCAGTACTGTTTGTTAGACAATCTCTTTCCCCATTAAATGAATTTCAGCCCTTTGTCAAAAATCAGCTGACCATAGGTTGATGGATCTATTTGTGGGTTCTCAATTCTATTCCACTGGTCTATGTGTCTGTTGTTGCACAAATAGCAGGCTGTTTTGACTACTGTGGCTGTATAGTAGGTTTTGGGATCCGAGAGTGTGAGACCTACTGTGCTCTTCTTCAACAGTGCTTTGCTTATCTGAGGTCTCTTTCCTTTCCATATAAAGTTAGTGATTGGTTTTTCCATATCCTTAAAAACTGTTGATGGGATCTGGATTGGGATTGCATTGAGTGTATAGAGTGCTTTGGGCAGAATTGACATTTTAACAATGTTCCATTTTCCTATTCACAAGCATGGTATGTTCTTCTATTTATGGAGATTTCTTACGGTTTCTTGAAGTAGTGTTTTGTAATTTTCTTTGTACAGGTCTTTTGTGTTCTTGGTAAGATTTATTCCCAAGTATTTTATTTTGTGGTAGCTACTGTAAATGGTATGAATTTCCTTATTTATTTTTCTGCAATCTCTTTGCTGGTGTAGAGGAATCTAGCTGACTTTCAGATTTTGATCTTGTATCCTGTCACTATGCTAAATCTCTCAATTAGTTCCAGTAGTTTTTTTCCCAAGTCTGTTGGGTTTTCTATGTATAGGATCATATCATCAGCTAGTAGGGATAGGTTTACTTCTTTCTTACCAATTTGGATGACTTTGATTTCCCTTTCTTGCCTTATTGCCCTGGCTAGGACTTCCAATACAATGTTAAATAGAAGTGGTGATAGAGGGCATCCTCATGTGGTTCTTGTTCTCTGGGGGAGTTGTTTCAGTCTCTCTTCATTGAGAATAATGTTGGCTGTTGGTTTTGCATATATGCTTTTTATTATATTGAGGAATGTCCCTTCTATTCCTATTTTCCTGAGAGTTTTGATCAGGAATGGGTGTGATTTTATCAAATGCCTTTTCTGCATTGATTGATATGATCATGTGGTTCTTCTCCTTTGTTTTATTTTTTGATGGATGATGTTGATTGTTTTTCTAATGCTGAACCATCCTTGCATACCTGATATGAACCCTACTTCATCATATATATATATATATTTTAATATTTTGTTGGAGTTTGTTGGCTAAGATTTTGTTGAGGATTTTTGTGTCTATATTCATGAGGGATATTGGTCTGTAGTTTTGCTTTTTAGTGATGTCTTTGCCTGGTTTTGGCATCAAGATTACTTGCTTCATAAGATGAATTTGGGAGGATTCCATCCTTCTATGTTCTAGAATAATTTGAGTAGGATTGGTGTCAGTTCTTCTCTGAACATGAAACCGCCTGGTCCAAGGCTTTTTTGTTGGTATTTTTTTTTATGACCTGTTAAATTTCTTCTTTTGTTATGGGTCTGTTCAACTTTTCCACTTGAGTCTGTGTTAGTTTAGGTAAGTAGTACGTTTCTAGAAATCTGCCCATTACTTCTAGATTTTCAAATTTGTTGGAGTACAGTTCTTCATAGTATCTTGATATTATCCTTTTTATTTCAGTTGGTTCTGTTGTGATTTCTCCCATGTTGTTTCTTATTCATGTTATTTGTTTCCTCTTCCTTTTTCCTCATGTTAAATTTGCCAGTGGTTTGTCAATTTTATTAATCTTTTCAAAAAACCAACTTCTGTGTAGTCTTGTTGACTTTTTCTATTGTCTTTCTATTTTTGGTTTAATTTATTTCTCTTCAAATCTTTAATTTTTTTTCTTCTGGTAACTGTAGGCTTTTCTTGCTGTTCTTTTTCTAATTGTTGGAGATGTTAGTTTAAAGTGTTGACTTTGGCTCTTTCTTCTTTTTTTGATGTGTATATTTATTGCTATAAATTGGTCTCTGATCACTGCTTTTGCTCTGTCCCAAAGATTTTGGTATGTTGTGTTTTCATTCTTGTTTGCATCAAGGAATTTTTTAATTTCATTTTTTATTTCTTCTTATACCCAGTTGTTTTCAAGGAGGGTGTTATTCAATTTCCATGTGTTTGTTATTTTTCCATTGATCTTTCTATCATTGATTTCTAATTTGATAGCTTTGTGATCTGAGGAGAGGCTTCTCAGTATTTCAATGTTTTTAACTTTATTAAGGCTTGCTTTATGTCCTTGCGTATGACCTATCCTGGAAAATGTTCCATGTGTCCTGGAAAAGAATGTATATTGTGCTGTTGTTGGGTGAAGTGCTCTGTAGATGTCTATAAATTCAAGTTGGTGGATTGTATTGTTTAGTTCTTCTGGTCTTTGTTGAGTTTCTTTCCAGTTCTATCTTTGATAGAAAGTGGTGTATTAATGTCTCCTGCTATGACCATAGAGTCATTTGTTTGTCATTTCAATTCTGTTAAAGTCTGATTTATGTATTTTGGGCCTCTTTCATTGGGTGCATAAATATATTATGGTTATATCTTCATGTTCAATTGATCCTTTAATCATTATGTAATGTCCTTCCTTGTCTCTTATGGTGGTTTTTGTTTTAAAATCAATTTGATCAGAAATTAATATTGCCACTCCTGCTCTTTTTTGTTTGCCATTTACTTGATATATCTTCCTCCAACCTTTGATTTTTAGTCTATTTTTGTCTTTTTGTCTAAGGTGTGTCTCTTGTAGACAGCATATTGAAGTGGTATGTTTTCTTACGCAGTCTGCAACTCTTCATCTCTTGAGTGGTACATTTAATCCATTGACATTCAGTATAATTATTGTCAAGTACAAATTTGTTGCTGTCATTTTGTTATGTGTTTTTTTATGGCATTGCTGATTTCTTTGTCCCATACAATATTCTGTGCTGAGATAATTTTCTTTTTGAATCATGTTATCATTTCCTTTGTTGCTGTTATTTTAGTATTTGCTAATTATTCATGCTTGTTCTCTTTTTCATTGTGATGTGAAAGTTTATCATTTTTCTTTGAGGTTATCTTGTGATTTATATTTTTCTCCCCAAGTTTAGAACAGTCCATTCTATCTTGAAATTCTCTTGACTTCCTTACCATTTAAATGTTCGGTAACTAAACTGTTTTTTTCCCTCTTTTTGTTTTGTAGTTGTCTTCATTTGCCAATTGATGTCTCTGGTTCCCTGTTTACAATCTTGTAAGCTTATTTTAGTTTCAGTACTTCCATAACTGGGTTGGTTTCTAGGTTATCTCATCATGTATGTTAACGGTGGGTTGTTGTTTTCTGTTATTGGTTCTCTGTCCAAAGGATTTCCTTTATCATCTCTTGTAAGGTTAGTCTTGTTTTAACAAATTCCCTTAATTTATGGTTATCTGGAAATCTAATTACACCATCATATTTGAAGGATAGTTTTGCTGGGTATATAATTCTTGGTTGGAAATTTTTTCTTTCATGGTTTCATATGTACCATCCCATTGCCTTCTCACCTGGATGGTTTCTGCTGCAAAATCAGAGTATAGACTTATTGGTTGCCCTTTGTAGGTAAGTTTTTCTTTTTCCCATGCTGTTTTCAGGATTTTTTCTTGCCTTTGGTTTTGGTGAGTTTGATGATGATATGTCTTTGGGTCTGTCCTGTTTGGAGTCCAATGAAGTCCAATGAACTTCTTGAATGGACACATTCTTGTCTTTCATTTTACCAGAGAAATTATCTTCAAACAAATCTTCCACTATTTTCTCTATGGTTTCACTCATCTCTCTCTGTTATGGAGTTCTGATTACATGTAAGTTACTTCTTTTGATGGTATCTCACATTAACTGTAGGCTTTCTTCATTTTGTTTTAAACTTTTTTCTGATTGATCCCTTTCCAGAGAAGTATTGAGGTATATATCTTCAGTCTCACTGATTCTGTTTTGCATTGATTCAATTCTATTCCTTTGCCCTTTCAGTGTGTTATTGATTTCTGAAAATTTAGTATTAATCTTCTGGATTTCCCCTGTAGATTTTATATCATTTCTGGTTTTTCATTGTTTTGTTGTTTTGTTCTTGTATTGTCTTCCAAAATTTTTCTAGGGTTTTATCTGTGTTTTCCTTGATGTGTCTCTCAATCTATTGAAAGTACCTAAATATAATGTTTTTTGAATTCCTTATCAGGGAGTTCCCATGCTTCTTCTTACTCAGGGATGTGTTCTGAGTCTATATTCTGGTTCCTTGTTTCTACTGCTTTATCTTGCTTCTTTGTGTGGATTGTGATGGTCTGTTGTCTCTAAGACATTGTGACATTATTGTATTTATATTTAATTGTTGATTGTATCTTGGAGTCATTTGTCCAAGATTTTAATTTTCTTTGTTTTGTTTGGATGTGTCTGAGTAAGCAAGGTAATGTACTTCTCTATTTGCTAGTTGGCAGTACTTATGCACTCACCACTTGTCTCCTGGTGGATGTGATAGAGAATAAGAGTGGCTGCACAGATCTTTGTTAACTGTTTGTGAAGAGCAGTTAATGAAGGGTCAGGCTCTTATTGGCTGTTGTGTATCACTGGCCTGTTGGTGCAGAAGGAAGTGGTGGCCCTCATTCAGTAGTTGCAGCTGCAGGAAATGTGAGTACGGTTGGGTCATGTGGGCACGGTTGCTGTCTCCCACTCAGTTAGACAAAAACAACAGTAAAAAAAAAAAAAAAAAAGAGAGAGAGATAAGGCAATAAATGAGATGAAATATTTAAATAAATAGTTTAAAAGGCAAAATAAATATGAATAGAAAAAGAGAATAAAACCTCACACTATCTGGAGAGGGGGAAATAAGGGAAAAGAGGTAGAATAAGAGAACCATGAAGGAAAAAAATGGGAAAAATGCAAAATGAACAACAAGGATGGTGAGAAACAAAAGAAAGAAAAAAATATGGGAACCAGAAAAAGGGAAGAGAGAAACAGCAAAAAACTAGAACCTGGGAAGAGAAGAAGAAAGAATAAAAATAAGGATTCAAATTGAAGTCTCATCAGTAATCACCACGCTATTTACTTCTAGCATCTTAATGCTTGAAAAACTAGGTACAGCAGTTTGAATTAGGGATTTTGGTGTTCTGAACAGCTCACTGAGTCAGAGTGCAACAAACTCAGAGCAGTAGAATTAGAGAATAGGTACAGGGGAAGAAACAAAAGAGATCTATCCTGTGGAGTGCAGACAGGCAGCCAAGAAAAGGCATTAGAGACTTCCCTGGGGTAGTGACCAGCAGGTGAGAACAGCCACCCGAGACCTCCCTGGGTCAAGGCAGACGACACTCCATACCAGCATACCAGTGACCACACCAGCATATCAGCCATCACCCCAAGGATCTACCATCAGCACCTGATTTTATCGGTAATTTAGGTTGGCTAGGTGCAGACAGGCAAGTCCAGCACCACTGAAACCCAAGCCGAGAGTCCATTCGTGCTCCAGGAGGATGGGCTTGCTCCCCCCTCAGTGGGCCACTGAATAGGCTTGGGTCAGCTTAGTGGCACTGAGAGGTCTGCGCTTGACTTTATCACTAGTATTGGGACCACAGATTATTAGCAGGCACTCTCCTGACTCCAGTGCAGCTGAAACCAAGTGCATCTTTGGTGCCAAAGGTGGGCGGACTCACAGACAAACTGCCGAGCTGATCACAGTCTGGGTGGATTGGGCCAGTGCTGTGGGTGGGTGGGGCTGGAGAGAGAAAAACCCATGGTGGATCACAGAGCCAGAAAGTTGCCTTGAGTAAGCTTTTTGGTGCTGAGGGGCCTCAGAAGCGAGGTTTTTGCATGTGTCTGAGCCTGGCAGAAAGTAGCGACCCACTAACAACTGGAGTCTTTGCTGGAATTGAACTGCAGGCTTGTAAATAACAATACAACATCATCATTAGCAGCCCTCTCAAAGCCCTAGAAACTGCCCCTAGCAACAGCAAGCTTTCCTTTTTCTGCTCCCACCTTCTCCGCCAATAACCTCACTCATCCAATAGAAGAAACACATTCAGCCAACAAAAAACCTCCCAGTCGAACTCTAAATCTTCTTTACAACAAACAGAAACCCATATCCACATTCCTCACAGTGATTCCACAATCACAAAGAATTCTGCAGAGTGACCCAGCATACCTGAATTACCTAAATAAAATAAAATACACCACCTTCACCTTTTCAAAATATTAAACCATAAAACCAAGACAAAACAAATCAACATGTAGCCAACAGTTAAAGGCAACCTCAAAATGTGTAGGAAACAACAGGCAACCTCAAATCAAACAAACAAACAAACAAAACAGGACAAGGCATTAGAAGCAAAACCACAAACAAAGGTCTCATTATACATGGAAGAAGAGGAGGCAATAGAATTATCTGAGAAAGGATTTAGAAGATATGTTTATAGAGCTATACAAGACACTAAGGCAACCCAAAACAGAAATAAGAACACAGACAGTTCCCTGAAAGAACTTAGGAAAATCATTCAAGAGCAAAATAATGACATTAATGCACAATTAGAACTCATACAAAAACAGCAGTTAGAAATGCAGAAGATGAGTACCGAAATGACAGAATTACACAACACAGTAGAAGCACAAAAGAGTAGATTAGAACTGGTGGAAGAACACATATCCAAACTAGAAGACAAATCCCTGGACACTAGCCTGTATGAAGAAAAATCAGAACAAAGATTTAAGAGAAATGAAGAGAACCTAAGAATTATATGCAATGACATGAGAAAAACAACATAAGATTCATTGGAATTCCAGAACAACAAGAGGCGACAAAGACCGCTGAGAAAACTGTGGAAGACTGCTAACAGAAAACTTCCTCCATATCATGAAGGGAGAAAAGATATTTGTCCAAGAAACTCATAGAACCCCACTCAAGACAGATCCCAAGAGAAAAACACTGAGGCATATTATAATCAAATTTTCCAAAACCAAAGACAAAGAAAAAATTTTGAGAGCTGCCCGGGAAGAAAAGAAATATTACTTATAATAATCAAACAATTAGGCTGAGCTCTGATTACTCAGCAGAAATCATGCAGACAAGAAGGCAATGAGATGGCATATATAAAACACTGAAGGAAAAGAACTTCCAACTAAGAATCCTATATCCAGCCAAATTATCCATCAAATATGAAGGTGAAATCAAGGCATTCTCAGACAAACAGAAATTAAAGGATTTTGTGAAAACCAGACCAATCCTACAATAGATGCTTAAGGAAGTCCTTCCCACAACAGAGAGCAACAAAACCAGAATGCTTGGGATCAACACTAAAACCAAATCAGAAATAGATACTCAAAATAAGACCACAAAACACTGTACCTTAAAAACCAAGGAACTCAATCAGCACAAAACAGCAACTAACCTTTCAGAGGGAATAAAAGTTCTAGGTACAGACCTTCAAATGGAGAGGAAAACAGGACAATGTCTTCACAGTACACACTGTTCTGAAAATGTAGGGGCAACAATATATTCTAAGGTAACCACAGAGAAAAGTAACAATCCTAAGCAAATCGGGAAGGAAGGAAAACATATGGGTTCAATAAGCACAAAACCAACTATAAAGAAGAAAAGGGAGAAACCATTAGCCAACAAATTGAACTCAGCACAGAAAAGTATATGGACCAAAGAAACACCAACAACACAACAAAGAACACACAATAGAATGAAAGCAATCAATTCATACATATCACTAATTATGCTCAATGTGAATGGATTAAATGCACCAATCAAGAGAAAGAGAGTGGCAGACTGGATAAGAAAAGAAGACCCATTGATATGCTGCCTA
>NW_006921680.1:1244263-1247419 GCF_000298275.1 Orycteropus afer afer | reverse complement strand
TGGGACCTTTTAGAAATTAAATTCTTGTGCACATCAAAGATTTCGTCAAAAGAGTAAAAAGAGAACCTACAGATTGGGAGAAAATATTTGCCTATGACATATCTGATAAAGGACTTATCTCCAAAATCTATAGAAAACTTCAACACCTCGACACTAAAAAGACAAATAACCCATTTCACAAATGGACAAAAGACTTGAACAGACACTTCACCAAAGAAGATATACAGGCAGCCAAAAAACACATGAGGAATTGCTCATGATCATCAATCATTAGATCAAATCAAAACAACAATGAGAGATCATCTCGCCCAGCAGTAATAGCAAAATTCACCACGTCAGAAAGTAACAAAGCTGGCAGGGTTGTGGAGAGATTAGAACTCTTGTGCACTGCTGGTGGGTTTGTAAAATGGTACAACCATTGTGGCTAATGGTATGGCGTTTCCTTAAAAAACTGAAAATAGAAGTACCATTTGATGCAGTAATTCCATTACTAGGAATATATCCTAAAGAGGTGAGAGATAGCACATGAACAGACAAATGTACACCTATTTCATTGCAGCACAATTCACCATGGCAAAGAGATGGAAACAGTCTAAATGCCCATTAACAGATGAGTGGATAAACAAATTATGGTATATCCACACAATGGAATACTATGCCACATTAAAGAACAATGAGGGATACGTGAATCATCTCTCAACATGGATGAACCTGGAGGACATTATGCTGAGTGAAAAAAGTCAATCACAGAAGGACAAGTACTGTATGAGCTCATTACTGTAAAAAGACAGAGAAGGGTTTGCTTGGGAAAGGGAACTCACCTAGTAGGTTACTGGGATGGGGAGGGAAGGAGAGAGATTAATTTCAGGCTAGTTAGGGCCTACACTGACATGGGTAGGGGAGGGATATACAGAAAGAATATATAACCACCATGATAACATTAGGAAATGAGAGGACACCAAATTGCGCACAGAAGAGATAGATGACAGATGCTAATACCAACCAATGTGTCCACAATACTGCATTGCCATTAACACCAAACACTAGGCTATACAGATAAACACATAAACACCTGGGAGGATCAGACAAGGGTCAGTGAATGGAAGTATACTCCAGACCAAGGATAGATTCAGCTGAGGCTAATCTTGTACAGACACCAGTGATACACAATACCTGCAGTCCTTACAGAAACAATAGAAGAAAGACACAGAATATTCTCTCACAGACAACCAGACACTATAGGAGAGATCCAATAGATCTACTCTCTCAGACCCATAGTACTGGGGGACACCAGACTCAATTGGCACAACAAAATACATAAAAGTGTTGCTCTATGTCCTACATTGGTGAGTAGCGACTGGGGTCTTAAAAGCTTTCAAGCGCCCATCTAAGATGCAGTTAACGGTCTCCTAGCATTGGAAGTGAAGAAGAATGGAAAAAACAAAACAAAACAAGGGAATTTAGAAGCAATCAACCCTAGGAAACGATGGCCTTTGAGACCAGAAGAACTGGATGGTGCCTGGCTACCAATGCCAACCACTCAGTAAAGGATCAAATCTGGAGATCCTGGATAAAGTGGAAGGGAAATCATGGAAAAAAATCCAAAAACTCAATAATGACCAGAATTACTGGTCAGATGAAATCTGATGAGACTCCCAATACTGAGGCCATCCCAATGGCCCTGCAATACTATTCTGCACCTGGAATAAAACTCAACCCCAGGGACGGGCTTTCAGCTCAATAGTCAACAAGATGTACATGCAGACCACTCAACTCAGGAGGACACACCCACCCACATACTCTCTTGTAATATATTCCTTAGAGCAGTAGACCATGGGACACCAGAGGACCAACATTCAAATTGAGGAAATGTAGGACACACAGGAGTGCATAAATATGAGGAGCACAGGGGGAGAGTTGCAGGGTAGGGAGGCGAGGAGAGTGGGTCAGGGTTGGACATGGTGCATGGGGAATGAAACTAAATGGATGGGTTATGTTGAATTAAAAACAAGTTCTTAAAAAGAAAAAAAAAAAAGAAAGAATAAAAATAAAAAGGAAGAGGAAGAAGAAAAAAGAATAACTAAAAAAAAAAATTAAGAACAAAAGAAACAAAAAGCAAATCTGGGGACCGGATGGGGCAGGGCAACCAGGCAGCATCAGAGCACACAGACTGCGATAGAATTCCTGTCAGCTCAGAGGAGTGGTGGGAATAAGGGATGGCTGCACCTCTGTTCACCAAGAGGGTGTGGTATAGTATAAGAGTACCAAGGTGAATTTCACACCTTTCCAGTCCTCAGCCTCTGGTATGTCCATGCCGCCCTGGTGAGTGGAGCCTATTCTTAGGTCCCTGGAATATGAGAGAACTCTCTTGCTTTAAATATCCAAAATGGTCAAATCACTTGTAAACATTCAAAATGGCTGTGCCCTCCAGACAGTCAAAAGTCCATAGCTCAGTTCCTTCTTAGATGTTTCCCTTTTTAGTCATCAGCCACAAGTGTAGTCCTCCTTGCAGCTTTTAGTGAGCAGGGCTGATTTTTAGGTTAATTCTTAGGTCCTGACAGCACTTGGAAATATCCAAACTCACCATGCGTTCAGGATCGCCGACAGTCTGCAGCTCTGTTTTTCTCTTATTTGATGTTTTCATGCAGAATCTTCTGCTATTTGGAGTTTAGTCCACTCCCATATCCTTCCTTTCAAAGCTCAGGGCTCCAGATCATCTTCTGTATCTGTATCAATTGGGTTTTCTTTTCTTTGTTGAAGAGGGTCTGTGTAGTTTCCTATTCCATCATCTTACCAGAACTGCTCTCCCAATCCATTCATTCTTTATGAAGCCTTTCTTGACTAGTGCAACCATAGGGGGAAGTGCTGCCGTTAAGATGCTAACAAATCACCAAATTGTGCAGTTAACAATACAACTAAAGCATAATTTGTTACATGTAATAAAATAACCAAAAAAATAATCACAAGGAGTAAAGTAGTCATCGCTATGAACTGAATAATAATTATACTTATTATCATTACATTTAACATTATTATTAACTGTTGTTGTTGTTGTTATGTGCTGTCGAGTCAGACTTGACTCATAGCGACCCCTCCTTGGGTTTCCGAGGCAGTATCACTATGGAAGTAGATTGCCCCATCTTCCTTCTGAGGAGT
>NW_006921680.1:1232700-1243768 GCF_000298275.1 Orycteropus afer afer | reverse complement strand
CATGACCAAAATAGGTGAGACGAAGTCTGGCCATTCTTGCTTCCAATGAGCATTCTGGCTGCACTTCCTCCAGGACAGATCTGTTAGTTCTTTGAGCAGTCCATGGTACTTTCAGCATTCTTTGCCAGCACCACAACTCAAAAGCATCAACTCTTCTTTGGTCTTCCTTATTCATTGTCCAGCTCTCACACACATATGAGGCGTTAAACCTTATGAATAGCAAAGAACCATGAAGTAGGAGTGACTTTTCCAAGAAAATGTAGTCTCTCTAAAAGACCAATAGAGTCTTCTAAGGATAAAGATTTTTGCCACTCATCTCTCTTTGGTAACCTAGACACAAGTCAGATGCTGTGCTTAAGATGTTATGTACTTACTATAATAACCAAAATACTAAACCCATTGCCTCTGAGTCAATTATGATTCTCTTTAGCCCAGTAGGACAGAGTAGATCAGCTCTATATGGTTTCCAAGGCTGCAATCTTTATAGATGCAGACTGCCTTATCTTTCTCCTGCAGTGTGGCTAGTGAGTTTGAAGAGTCAACATTTTGGTTAGTGGCTGTGTGCTTAACCACTGCACCACCAAGGCTCCTTCACTTCCTATGATTCTTAACTAAAATGTCCTTCTAACCATCTCTGAGATTGCTGCAAGGAAGCACTGAATTTCCAAAACAGACCTTTTATCAACTTCATAAAATTAACCAATATATTTAATAAGTAATTTATCAATAGAAGTATATATTTTGTAAGTCATGTTTCAAAATTCAATTACATATAAATTTTTAAAGCCCTGCATGAAAAAATTGTGGCTTGTGTTTTGTGGTCCCCTTCTAACTCTTCGCTCTCTTGATAACTAAATTCTGTGTGTGAATTAAGTATAAATTAGAATTTATTCAGGTACAAGTCTTTCAGTGAATTCATTTTAGGTAAAGTATCCCATTTGTAGATCAGTTAGAAAATGAGTATCTTTTAATGTAAGATAAGTAGGAAGATATCATATGGTACCTGGGCTGTGGTTTTGAGTGGCTGGATGTAGTTATTCCCCATGATGAGATTGTAATCATTTCCAAGGTGGAATCTGCTGTGAGTAGCTAAATAGTTGCCTTCGGGGTGTGGCCTGCTTCTAGTATATTAGGAGAAGCTTTGAGGAAGGTCTCTAGTATTTGGCACAGTTGGACCTGCATTTGGCTGAGTCATGGCCTGCCATGTTTCCTGCCAATCTTGGGGTTGTTCTTGGACTTAAATTAGTAGTCTGCCATATTGCCTGCCAATCTTGAGATTGTGCCATTTTACTTGTCAATCTTGGGTTTGTCAGCCTCAGCAGCCAGGAGCTGCATAAGTCAGGAAAAGCCTCCAGTTCCAGTCGGCTTGGAAAAGGAGGCAGAGCTGAAGCCCAAGGTCAAGAGGCCTTCATCCAGCCTGTGGAGCCAGTGCATTGAATGTGGACTTCTAGCATCCTAAACTGTAAGAGAATAAATTCCTATTTGTTAAAACAATCCACGTTTGGTATTTGTTATAGAAGCACTAGAGAACCAACAAGTGTAGCATTGGGAAAGTCAACCACAAAGGAACTGTTTCAAGTGCTGAGGAGCAAGGATGTCTCCTTGAGGACTAAGGTGCGCCTGACACAAGCCATGGTATTTCTAATCACCTCGTATGCATGTGAGAGCTGGACAATGAATAAGGAAGACCGAAGAAGAGTTGATGCTTTGGGTTGTGGTGCTGGCGAAGAATGCTGAAAGTACCATGGACTACTAAAAGAACTAACAGTTCTGTCCTGGAGGAAGTGCACCTGAAATGCTCCTCGGAAGTGAGAATGGCCAGACTTCGTCTCACCTATTTTGGTCATGTTGTCAGAAGGGACCATTTCTTGGAGAAGGATGTCACGCTTGGTAGGGTGGAGGGTCGACAAAAGAGGGGGAGGCCTTCAACAAGATGGATTGACACGGTGGCTGCGATGATGGGCTCGAGTATAGCAGGGATCGTGGAGCTGGCGTGGGATCGGGCAGTGTTTCGTTCTGCTGTGCATGGGGTTGCTATAGGTCAGAAATGACTTGATGGCACATAACAACAACAACAACAATGGCTAATGATCGTGAGCAATTCCTCATGTGTTTGTTGGCTGCTAGAATATCATCTTTAGTTAAGTGTCTGTTTGTGTCCCTTGTCTATTTCTGAATTAGATTGCTTGTCTTTTTGGCATTGAGGTGTTGAAGTTTTCTTTGTCAGTTATGTCATAGGCAAATATTTTCTCCCAATCTGTACATTCTCTTTTTACCCTTCCAGAGGAGTGTTTTGATGTGCATAATAATTTAATTTTTAAAAGGTCTCAGTCATCTAGTTTCTCTTCCACCTTTTGTGCATTCTGGGTTATGCTTGATAGTTTATTTATGCCATCAATTAGTGCCCCTAGATTTTCCTTATTTTATCTTTGATGCCCTTTATAGTTTTGGATTTTACATTTAAGTCTTTGATCCAACTTGAGTTTGTTTTTGTATATGGGGTGAGGTATGGGTCTTATTTCATTTTTTTCCAGGTGGATATCCAATTTTGCTAGCACCATTTAATGGATTTTGATCTTTTGTCAAAGATCAGCTGTCCATAGATTGATTTCCTGGGTTTCCGATTCTGTTCTATTGGTCTATCTGTCTATTATTGTTCCAATGCTGCACTGTTTTAACTACTGTTGCTGTTTTGAGATCTGGGAGTGTGTGACCTCCCACATTGTTTTGCTTCTTCAGTAGTACTTTGCTTATCTTAGGTCTCTTTCCTTTCCATATGAAGTTAGTAATTGGTTTTTCCATATTCTTAAAAAATGTTGATGGTATCTGGATTAGGATTGCACTAAATGTGTAGATTACTTTGGATAGTATTGACATTTTCACAATATTCTGCTTTCCTATCCATGAACAGGGCAGGTTCTTCCATTTATATAGATCCCTTGTAGTTTCTTAGAGTAGTATTTTACAGTTTTCTTTGTGTAAGTCATTTTGTCTCTGGTAAGATTTATTCCTAGATATTTTATCTTTTTGGTAGCTATTGTAAATGGTATTGCTTTCTTTATTCCTTTTTCAGAGACCTCTTTGTTGGTGGAGAGGAATCTGACTGATTTTTGTATGTTGACCTTGTATTGTATCCTGCCACTTTGGTGAATGTCTCTACTAGTTTCAGTAGTTTTTTTTCCTGAATCTCTTAGGTTTTCTATGTATAGGATCATGTCATCCACAAATAGAGATAGCTTTACTTCCTCTTTGCCAATTTGGATATGTTTTATTTCTCTTTCTTGCTTTATTGTCCTGGATAGGACTTCCAACACAATATTAAATAGAAGTGGTAACAGAGGGCATCCTTGTCTGGTTCCCATTCATAAGGGGAATGCTTTGAGTCTTTCTCCGTTGACAATAATGTTGTCCATTGGCTTTGTGTATATGCCCTTTGTTATGTTGAGGAATTTCCCTTCTATTCCTATTTTGCTGAGAGTTCTGAACAGAAACAGGTGTTGGACTTTATCAAATGCCTTTCCTGTATCGATTGATATGATCATATGGTTCTTTTGTTTTATTTATATTGTGGATTACATTGATTGTTTTTCTGATGTTGAACCATCCTTGCATACCGGGTATGAATCCCACTTGGCCAGGATGTAATCTTTTTTTGATTTGTTGTTGGACTCTGTTGGCTAAGATTTTGTTGAAGATTTTTGCATCTATATTCATGAGGGATATTTGTCTGTAGTTTTCCTTTTTAGAGGTATCTTTTCCTGGTTTTGGTATCAGTGTTATGCTCGCTTCATAAAATGAATTTGGGAGTATTCCATCTTTTTCTATGTTCTGGAATAGTCTGAGTAGTATAGGTGTCAGCTGTTCCCTGAATGTTTGATAAAATTCTCCAGTGAAGCCATCAGGGCCAGGACTTTCTCTTGTGGGAAGTTTTTTTTTTATGACCTGCTCAATTTCTTTGGTATGGGTCTGTTCAAGGATCCTTTCTCTGCTGACATAGTTTAGGTAGGTCCTGTGTTTCTAGAAACTTGTCTATCTCTTCTAGGTTCTTGAATCTGTTGGAGTACAGTTTTTCATAATATTCTGTCAGTATCTTGTTAATTTCACTTGGTTCTGTTGTGATGTTGCCCTTTTGGTTTATTATTCTTGTCATTTGCATCTTCTCTTTCTTTTCTTTTGTTAGATTTGCCAATGCTTTGTCAATTTTTGTTAATCTTTCAAAGAACCAACTTCTTGTTTTGTTGATTTTCTCTATTTTTTTCCTGTTTCATTTATTTCTGCTCTGATCTTTATTATTTCTTCATTTCTGGATACTATAACTTTCTTTTGTTGCTCTTCTTCTAGTTGTTGGAGTTGTTGAATTAGAGTGTTGATTTTGTTTCTTTCTTTTTTTGATGTGTGCATTTACTGCTGTACATTGACCTCTGAGTACTGATTTTGCTGTGTCCCATAGGTTTTGATAAGATGTATTTTCATTCTTGTTTGTTTCTAGGAATTTTTTAATTTCACACTTCATTTCTTCTATTATCCAGTAGTTTTTGTTGTTGTTAGGTGTCGTTGAGTCATTTCTGACTCATAGAGACCCTATGCACATCAGAATGAAACACTGCCCAGTCCTGTGCCAGCTCCATGATCCTTGCTATACTTGAGCCCATCATCGCAGCCACTGTGTCAATCCATCTCATCAAGGTCCTTCCCCTCCTTCATTGACCATCCACCTTACCAAGCATCCTTCTCCAGGGAATGGTCTCTTCAGACAACATGACCAAAGTAGGTGAAACGAAGTCTGTCCAATCTCGCCTTCAAGGAGCATTCTGGCTGCACTTCCTCCAGGACAGATTTGTTAGATCTTCTAGAAGTCCATGGTACTTTCAGCATTCTTCGCCAGCACCACAACTTAAAAATATCAATTCTTCTTCAGTCTTCCTTATTCATTGTCCAGCTCTCACATGCATATGAGGCAACTTAAAATACCATGGCTTGTGTCAGGCGCACCTTAGTCCTCAAGGAGATATCTTTGCTCTTCAGCATTTGAAAAAGGTCCTTTGCAGCTGATTTGCCCAGTGCATATGTTATCTGATGTCCTGACTGCTGCTTCCATTGGCATCAAGTGTAGAACCGAGTATTTGACAAAACTTCAATCTTTTCTCATTTATTGTGATGCTGCTTATTGGTCCACTTGTGAGATTTTTTTTTTTTTTTTTTTTTAATATTGAGATGTAATCCATACTGCAGACTGTATGCTTCAATTTACATCAGTAAGTGCTTTAAGTCATCCTCACTTTTAGCAAGCAAACTTGTGTCATCAGTGCATCTCAGATTGTTAATGATTCTTCCTCCAATCCTGATGCCATGTTCTTCTTCATATAATCCAGCTTCTTGGATTATTAGCTCAGCATATAGATTAAATAACTATGGTGAAAGGATACAACCCTGAAGCAGTCCCGTCTTGATTTTAAACCATGCAGTGTTCCCTAGTTCCATTTGAATGACAGCCTCTTGGTCTTTGTACATGTTCCTCATGAGTACAATTAAGTGTTCTGGAATTTCCATTCTTCTCAATGTTACCCATAATTTGTTATGATCCATACAATCAAATGTCTTTGCATCATCAATAAAACATAAGTTAACATCTTTCTGGTATTCTTTGCTTTGAGCCACCATCTATCTGACATCAGCAATGATATCCCTCATTCCACATCTTCTTCTGAATCCAGCTTGCATTTCTGGAAGTTCTCTGTCTATATATTGCTGCAACCATTTTTGAGTTATCTTCAGTAAGATTTTACTTGAGTGTGATTTTAATGATATCGTTTGATAATTTCCACATTGTGTGGGATCACCTTTCTTTGGATTAGGTACAAATATGGATCTCTTTCAGTCAGTTGGCCAGGTAGCTGTCCTCCAAATCTCTTGGCATAACTGAGTGAGTGCCTCCAGCAGGTCATCCATTTGTTGAAACATCTCAATGGGTATTCCACCAATCCCTGGAGCTTTGTTCTTTGCCAATTCCTTCAGTGCAGCTTCAACTTCTGCCTTCTGTACCATTGGTTCTTGATCATATGCCATATTCTGGTTACCTAGTGCTGCTCTGACAGGAATATACCACAAATGGGATGGTCTTAACAAACAGGAGTTTATTCTCTTACAGTATGGAGACTTTAAGTCCAAGTTCAATGTGCCAGGCTCTAGGGGCTGTGCGAAAGCTCCATGACCTTGAACTTCAGCTCTGTCTCCTGCTCCCAGCCCACTGAAGGTAGAAGCATCTCTTCCCTCATGCAGCTACTGTCTGCTGAGGTTGACAAGCCCAAGGTCAACAAATAAAATGGCACAATCCTGATATTCCCAAACTGCGCAGCAGACCATTAGGTCAAGTCCATTGTAAGTCCAAAGGTTGGCAGAGCATGGTAGGCTGCAGAACATGGCTACATGCAGGGTTCAAGCTTGCCATAAACTGGAGACTATCCCCAAGGCTTCTCCTTATATATAGGAAGCAGACCACATCCCAAAGGCAGCTGCTTGTGGTAGATCCCACCATGGAGTTGATTGCCAGTCTCATCATGGGAAATAAGTACCACCAGCTCCCCAGCCACTCAACCAGGTCCAGCCAAGTTGACATAAAAACTGAACTACCACATGCCACCTCCTGAAATGGATGAATATCAACTAAGTCTTTTTGGTGCAATGACTCTGTGTATTCCTTTCATCTTCTTTTGATGCTTCCTTCATCATTCAATATTTTTCCCATAGAATCTTTCAATATTGCAACTTAAATTTTTCCCTCAGTTCTTTCAGCTTGAGAAATGCTGACCATGTTTTTCTCTTTTGGTTTTCTTACTCTAGGTTTTTGCACATTTCATTATAGTAATTGGCATTGTCTGCATGAGCTGCTCCTTGAAATCTTCTGTTCAGCTCTTTTATCTTGTCACTTCTTTCATTTGGTTTAGCTACTCTCCACTCAAAGGCAAGTTTCAAAGTCTCTTCTGATATCCATTTTGTTTTTTCTTCCTTTCTTGTCTTTTTAATGACCTCTTGCTTTCTTCATGGATGATGTTCTTGATGTCATCCCATAATTCTTCTGGTTTTGGTTCATTGGTGTTCAATGCATCAAATCTATTCTTTAGATGGTCTCTAAGTTCAGGATGGACATATTCAAGGTCGTGTTTTGGCTCTCATGGGCCTGTTTTAATAGTCTGCAACTTGAAGTTGGATTTGCATATGAGCAGAAGACAGTGTGTTTGGTTTTTGGTTCGTTGATGGTCTGTTCCACAATCAGCTTCTGGTCTTGTTTTGGCTGAAGATATTGAGCTTTTCCATCATCTCTTTCAACAGATGTAGTCAATCTGATTCTTGTGTACTCCATGTGATGATGTCCATGTGTATAGCCACTGTTTGTGTTGTTGAAAATAGGTATTTGTAATGAATAAATCGTTGGTCTTGTAAAATTCTATCATGCAATATCCAGTGTTATTTCTGTCACCAAGGCCAAATTTTCCAACTACTGGTAATTCTTCTGTTTCCAACTTTTGCATTCCAGTCACAAGTTATAATTAACACATCTTGATTGCATTTTTAGTCAATATCAGACTACAGAAGTTGATAAAAATCTTCAATTTCTTCATCTTTGGCTTTGGTTGTTGGTGCGTAAATTTGAATAATCGTAGTATTAACTGGTCTTACTTGTAGGCATATGGATATTATCCTATCACTGACAGCATTGTGATTCAGGACAGATCTTGAAACATCCTTTGTGATGATGAATGCCATGCCATTCCTCTTTAAACTGTCATTCCCGGAATAGTAGATTACGTGGTGGTCTGATTCAAAATGGCCAAAACCAGTCCATTTCAGCTCACTTATGCCTAGGGTATCAATCTTTACACGCTCCATTTCATTTTTGACAATGTCCAATTTTCCAAGATTCATACTTAGTACATTCCCTATTCTGATTATTAATGGATGTTTGCAGCTGTTTCTCCTCAAATTGAGTTGTACCACATCAGCACATGGAGGTCCCAAAAGTTTTATTTTATCCATATCATTAAAGTTGGTTCCACTCTGCTGATGCAGCACTTTCCCACTCATATTTTGAGTGCCTTCCAACCTAAGAGGCTGATCTTCCTGCACTGTATCAGACACTATTTCAGGGCTATTCATAAAGTTGCCCAGTAATGTATCAGACAGTGTTACTCTGCTATTCATAAGATTTTCCCTGGCCAATTTTTTAAGAAGTGGATGGCCTCTTCCTTCTTCCTAGTCTGTCTCAGTCTGTAAGCTGCGTTGAAACCTGTGCATCATGTGCAACCCTTCTGGCATTTTAGACAAGTTTGTCTTCCTAAGTCATTTGAAACCTCTCCACCTTCCCCTTACCTGGATCCCAAGCTCTTTCTTCCCTGGTCTCCCCCCACCCTGCCTTCCTGCCTCTTGGTTGTGTGGGCTGTCTCCCTCCCCTTACCTGGATCCTGCGGCTCTGTCTCAGCCTGGCTCCTCCCCTACCTCCTGCAACTGGGTGTGTGGACTATCTGCTCACCCTTACCTGGGTTCCTGTCTTGGCCCTGGCTCTGTCTTGGCCTTGGCTCCTCCCCTGCCTCCTGTGTCTGAGTGTGTGACCTGTCTGCCCACTCTTACCTGGGTTCCCGTGGCTCTATCTTGGCCCTGGCTCCTCCCCAACAATTTTGGAGCAATGTACTATTCAACTTCCACCTCTGATGTTTTTTTCTTGGTCTTCCTATTTTTGATTTCTAATTTTATAGCATTGTGGTCCAAGAAGATGCTTTGTGGTATTTCAATGGTTTTGAATTTATTGAGTCTTGTTCTATGTTCTAACATATGGTCTATTCTGGAGAATGATCCATGTGCACAGGAGAAGAATGTGAATTATGCTTTTGTTGGGTGGAATGCTCTTTGTATGTCTATGAGGTTGAGTTGGTTGATTTTGTTGAGTTCTTCTGTATATTTGTTGAGTTTTTTCTAGTTGATCTGTCCCTCCTCCAAAGTGGTGTGTTAAAGTCTCCTACTACTATTGTAGAGTTTTCTATTTTTCCTTTCAATTCAGTTAATATTTGCATCATGTACTTTGGAGTACTTTCATTGTCATATCCAACTCATAGTGACCCCTTCTTGGGTTTCCAAGGTGGTCTCACAACAGAAGTAGATTGCCCAATCTTCCTTCCAAGGACTGGCTGGTGGGTTTGAACTGCTACCCTTCTGGTTAGCAGTCAAATGCCATAGGCACTACATTACCAGAGCTCCTGTTCTTTGGTTTGGTTTTCTTTGGAGGCATAGATATTCATTATGGTAATGTCTTCTTGGCCAACTGACCCTTTTAGCATCATGTAGTGTCCTTCCTTGTCTCTTATGCTGTTTTTCACCTTGAACTCTATTTTACCAGAAATTAGTATTGCCACTCCTGTTCTTTTTTTGGGTACCATTGACTTGGTATATTTTTTCCACCCCTTAACTTTTAATTTGTTTTTATCTTTGTGTCTAAGGTGGGTCTCTTGTATGCAGCATATTGATGGGTCTTCTTTTCTTATCCAGTCTGCCACTCTCTTTCTCTTGACTGGTGCATTTAGTCCATTCACATTGAGTGTAATTTGAGATAGGTATGTATTGATTGCTGTCATTCTGTTTTTTTTTTTTTTTGTCATGTTGGAGATTTCCTTGGTCCAAATACTTTTCTGTGCTGAGTTCATTTTGTTATCAAGTGTTTCCTTTCTTTTCTTCTTTATTGTTGGTTTTGTGCTTAGTAAGCCCATATGTTTTCCTTCTTTCTGGGTTTGCTTAGGGGGATTGTTAATTTTCTCTGTGGTCACCTTGGAGTAAATTCTTTTCTCTATAATTTTGGAACAATCTGTTCTATAAGGACATTGTCCTGTTTTCCTGTCCATTTGGAAGTTTTGTACGTAGAACCTTTATTCCCTCTATTTGCTTTGTTGCTGGTATCGTCTGGAGATTGATTCCTTTGTTTCTTTGTGTACAGTGTTCTATGAGCTTATTTTGAGTGTCTATATCTGATTTGGTTTTAGTGTTGATGTCATACGTCCTGATTTTAATTTGTTGTTATCTGTTGTGAGTTCTCTATTGGAAGGACTTCCTTCAGCATTTCTTGTACAATTAGTCTGGTTTTCACAAAATTCCTTAATTTCTGTTTGAGAATGCCTTGATTTCACCCTCATGTGTGATGTACAGTTTGGCTGGATATAGAATTCTTGGTTGGAAGTTCTTTTCCTTCAGTGTTTTATATATGCCCTCCCATTGCCTTCTTGCCTTCATGGTTTCCGCTGACTAATCAGAACATAGCATGATTGTTTGTCTGTTGTAGGTGACATTTCTTTTTTCCTGGACTGCTTGCAAGAATCTTTCTTTGTCTTCAGTTTTGGAGAGTTTGTTTATATCTTGGTTACTTTCTCTTGGGATCTATCCTGAATGGGATTTGTTGAGCTTCTTGGACAAATATCTTTACTTACTTCATGATATGGTGGCAAGTTTCTGTTAGCAACTTTTTCACAATTTTCTCAGTGTTTTTTTTTCCCCCTTTTTTTTTGGTTTTTTAATAGAAAATTTTTTTTTTTTTTTTTTTTTTTTTTGCCTCCTCTTGTTCTGGTATTCTAATGAGACATATGTTGTTTCTTTTCATGTCATCCCATATAACTCTTAGGTTCTCTTCATTTCTCTTAAATCTTTGTTCTCATTTTTCTTCATGCAGGCTGGTGTCAAGAGATTTATATTCTAGTTGGGAAACACATTCTTCAGCCAGTTCTAGTCTACTCTTTGGTCCTTCCACTGTGTTGTCTAACTCTGTAATTTTAGTGTCAATCTTCTGGATTTCTAACTGCTGTTTTTGTATGAGTTCTGATTGTGTCTTAATCTTGTTACTTTTGTCCTTGAATGGTTTCTTGAATTCTTTCAGAGTACTGTCTGTGTTCTCCTTTATTGTGTTTGTGGTTTCCTTGAGCTGTTGTAGAGTTCTATATACATATATTTAAAATTATTTCTATAATTCTATTGTCTGTTCTTCTTCCCTGTTAAATGTGTCATTAGTCTGGGGTTTTATTTCTATTTTCTTGTC
>NW_006921680.1:1227274-1229231 GCF_000298275.1 Orycteropus afer afer | reverse complement strand
TTTTTTTGTTAATGGCTAATGATCAGGAACATTTCTTCATGTGTTTGTTGGCTGCCTGAATATCATCTTTGGTGAAGTGTGTATTCATGTCTTTTGTCCATTTTCTAATTGGATTATTTGTCTTTTTGCTGTTGACAGGTTGGAGTTTTCTATAAATTTTAGAGATAAAGCCCTTGTCAGCTATGTCATTGCCATTTTTTTCCCCCCAATCTACAGGTTTTCTTTTGACTCTTTTACAGAAGTCTTTGGAAGCACATAAAAATTTAATTTTTTGACGGTCCCATTCATCTAGTTTATCTTCTGATGTTTGTGCATTTGGGGTTATGCTTGATAGTCTATTTATGTCATATATTAGGACCCTAAATATTCCCCTAGTTTTTCCTTGAGGAACTTTATAATTTTAGGCTTCATATTTGTCTTAAATCCATCTGAAATTAGTTTTTGTGTATGGTGTGGGGTACAGATCTTGTTTCATTTTTCTGCAAATGGATCTTCAGTTTTGCCAGCACCATTTGTTAAACAATCTCGTCCCCATTTAATGGATTTCAGCTCTTTGTCATAGATCAGCTGAACTGAGTGCGATGGATATATTTCTGGGTTCTCAATTCTGTTCCATTGGTCTATGTGTCTGTTGTTGTACCAATACGAGGCTGTTTTGACTACTGTGGCTGTATAGTGGGTTTTGAGATCTGGCAGTGTGAGACCTGCTACTTTGTTCTTCTTCTTCAATAGTGCTTTGCTTATCTGAGGTCTTTTTCCTTTCCATATAAAGTTAGTGATTGGTTTTTCCATATCCCTAAAGAATGTTGATGGTGGCTGGATTGGGATTGTATTGAATGTATAGATAGATTGCTTTGTGTAGAACTGATATTTTCACAATGTTCAATCTTCCTATCCATGAGCCTGGTATGTTCTTCCATTTATGTGGATCTCTTATGATTTCTTGAAGTGGCGTTTTGTAGTTTTCTTTGCACAGGTCTTTTGTATCCCTTGTAAGATTTATTCCCAAGTATTTTATGTTTTTTGGTAGCTATTGTAAATGGTATTGATTTCCTTATTTCTTTTCTAGCAATCTCTTTGCTACTGTAGAGGAATCCAACTGAGGTTTGGATGTTAATCTTGTATCCTGCCACTATGCTAAATCTCTCAATTAGTTCCAGTAGTTTGTTTTTTTACTGAGCCTCTTTGGTTTTCTAATGATCATATCATCAGCAAATAGGGATGGTTTTACTTCTTCCTTACCTATTGCGATATCTTTGCTTTCTCTTTCTTGCCTTATTGCCCTGGCTAGGACTTCCAATACAATGTTGAGTAGAAGTGGTGATAGAGGGTATCCTTGTCTGGTTCCTGTTTGCAAGGGGAGTTGTTTTAGTCTCTCTCCATTGAGAATAATGTTGGCTGTTGATTTTGCATATATGCTCTTATTATGTTGAGGAATGTCCCTTCTTTTCCTGTTTAGTGAAAGTTTTGATCAGGAATGGGTGTTGGATTTTATCAAATGCCTTTTCTGCATCGAAGATAAGATCATGTGGTTCTTTTCCTTTGTTTTATTTATGTGATGGATGATGTTGATTGCTTTTCTAATGTTGAACCATCCTTCCATACCTGACATGAACCCCACTTGTTCATAATGAATTATTTTTTTGATATGTTGTTGGAATCTATTGGCTAGGATTTCGTTGAAGATTTTTGCATCTATATTCATGAGGAATACTGGTCTGTAGTTTTCCTTTTTAGTGATGGCTTTGCCTGGTTCTGGTATCAAGGTTTTGCTTGCTTCATAAAATGTATTTGGAAGGATTCCATTATAGAAAAGGTTTTCTTTGTTGTGGAATAATTTGAGTAGGATTGGTGTCAGTTTACTGAACATTTGGTAGAATTATCCAGTGATACCGTCTGGGCCAGGACTTTTATTTGTTGGTAATTTTTTTATAACCTATTCAATTTCTTCTTTTGT